>NC_136073.1:195195277-195272777 GCF_964261635.1 Lissotriton helveticus
CGCGGGAGTCTCCCACCCCCGATGGGGAATGACTGCCATGATCACCCGTGGAGTGACGAAACTGTATCCGCGGGACGTCGGCGCCAGCCTCACTTTGAATTACTAGAATCCTGCAGACCTCACTTCCGGTGAAAGCACAGTGTGACCCGGTAGGAAAAATTGTTGCACCCCCTCCCCTTTTTGACTGATAGTTCAAACCACCGATCCTTTCCTTTGCCCTTTTAACGGAACTTTGGACTGCCTCCCCCTCTTTTACATTTTCTAGAGAAAACAAAACATTAACCACTACATTAGCATAGCAGTTGACACCAGAACTGTTTTCAAATTGAAAACCAACAACATCTTCAACAGAATCCTTTTTGTTTCTGCTGTGACCCTGCTCCAGCACAGGCATTGTCCCCAGCAGTAATTCTGCAATGCCGGTAAGAATAGCTGTGGTGCCTACTGGACTCACTCACCCCCGCGGCGCCCCACGCCGTTATTTGCTGGGCGGCAACTTGCTAGACATCACCTTCGTGACATCCAGATTTCAGCGCGTTCTGCTGCCTTGGAACTATTCGCACAACAGACCGCTACTGACAAGAATATTTCATTATTGGTGCTGTCAATTTCAATAAATCTATTACTGTTTTTGTTTTGTTGTATATATTTATATGTTATTAAAGTTTTATATTCCTACTACTTTGTTGGAGTGCTATATATTTTTTATGTGACACATAATTGTAAAAACTTTGATGTACAAAGAGTCATTCCTGGAATCTTCCGCTTCAGGCTCGGTCCCCTCCCCAATCACAATACAGGATAGTTTTCAGATAGTAGGAACACGTGTGGTGTGACGGATCTCATCGGGTGTGGGCCTTGATCTACTATAACTCCTTTGAAGAGGGGTGATTCTTTACAGCTGGGGCCATAAACTACATCTGCAGGGCTAGCTGATAGCCTGGACAATCGGACACAGAGGAAGAGGAGTGTCACAGGGTGCGGTAGTGAATAGGGCGAAAGGGAGGTGTCGGGCGGGCACAGTGTGATTCTCAGGGAAGAGCAGCGCAGATGGGGGGAGGTTTATTGCCCATGCATAAGACAGAGAGCGGGGGTGACCAGTGCCTGGGGAAGATGCTTGCGAGGGTGAGGAGCCATGCTACGAATCGACAGCGTGCAGAGAGTGGGTCTGGTCAAGACATCTAAAATGGCTGCCGTGCACGACAAAAGTGTGGCATTTCAAAAAAGGCAAGATGGCGCAGACAATGTTTTTCAACACTTCCTCATTTCCTTCGAATCGAACGTTAACAGACGTTGGGGCATATTACCAAAGTTAAGCGATATTTATCGCTAACGATGCTTACCAACCAATTTTTTACCACTAAGCATCGTCAGAAATTATCGAAGATAAACCTTACTATTATCAAGGTTTATCGCAAATGCGATAATAAACGGCCGCAATGCATGAATATCGCTAAAAACTCAGCGATATTCATGCATTACCGAGCTAATACTCTTAGCCATGTTATCCACCTCCCATTGGATAACATGGCTAAGAACTGCTCAGGGCAGGTGTTACTTTTTGGAGATATTCGCGCTTAGCGCGAATATCTCCAAAAGTTGGTAATAGGAGATAGATATCTTGCATGTTGTAATGCAAGTTATTGTGGTATATGGAACTCATACCATAATCTCTCAGGAAAGCAGAAACTGATCCTTTTGGGACCGCCTAAAAAGGCCTAGGGGGTGAGGAGTACTCTACTTTGCCCCCTTTTCACGTTCCGAACTATTTTATTTTACTCTCTTCTGTAATTACACAAAATACCAGCGATAAGATGCATCGGAGACACACAGTGAGAGAAAGGAGGCCGGAGATGAAGAAGACATGTCAAATACACATTGGAGATAATATAGTGGCAGAAGGGAAGTAAATATGAGTAAACTTACCATGTAACATAAAAATGTTGCACTCTATACTATAAGTCTCATTTTATACTACAATCACTTCGCTACAACCTCATAAATTAAAAATAAAAATAAATAATGTCTCAAACAATTTTTGATTTCTAAATATAAATTTATTCTTCAAAATTTTCTAAATTTGAAACAACTAGTAACATGTCCTCATCAGTAATTTCCTCTTCAATCATCTCATCTGGAATCTCCTCATTAAAAGTCTGCAATGATGATTCTTGTAACTCTATGGTCTCCAAACACTCGATAAATTCGCCATCAAGAGATTGATCAAAAAAATCATTCAAGTCATCTCCTCCTTCTGACAATATTTCATTATTGGTGCTGTCCATTTCAATCAATGTAGTGGAATCATTCAAGTCATCTCCTCGTGACAATATTTCATTATTGGTGCTCTCAATTTCAATCAATGTAGTGGAATCATTCAAGTCATCTCCTCCTTGTGACAATATTTCATTATTGGTCCTGTCCATTTCAATCAATCTAATGGAATCATACAAGCCATCTCCTCCTTGTGACAATATTTCATTATTGGTGCTCTCAATTTCAATCAATGTAGTGGAATCATTCAAGTCATCTCCTTGTGACAATATTTCATTCTTGGTGCTGTCCATTTCAATCAATCTAATGGAATCATACAAGTCATGTCCTCCTTGTGACAATATTTCATTATTGGTGCTCTCAATTTCAATCAATGTAGTGGACAATTCAAAAGAAATTGCCACGGTCTCTTCATTGTGAGCCATTTTATTTTGAAATTGCTTGCTGTAAATTGCAGAAAAAAATAATCACTTTCATTTATCGTTTTTAGTAATACATAATATAAAACTAACTTCATCAAGTATTTAGTATAACAGAAGGACTGCAAATAAATAACAGAAAACATTTTTCAAATTATCTTCAAGTGTACAACATAGTTCCCCTTACAAATTAACAACTCACCTTTTTAAAAGTAGCAGAAGTGTTAGTACTGTGTAAATCAAACACCAGAAATTCACCACCAAAAATTCCTCACAAATGTACCTCAGACAGTAGTATCACAAAATGGCTGTGGTTTCCTCTCATTTGACATATATACATAACCAATTAACTTTCATCACACACAAATACAAAACCAAAGTAACATTTTAATTGGTTCTAAATTTCAACACTTTCAAATGTGTTTTCCCCATGCAATTTTCCATAGGACATTTACATACGTCTACAGCCTGAATGGCTGAACGGAATTACACCAAACTTGGCAAAATGGTACATCAAACCTAAGAGGTCAGGAAGGATCTACTATGCCCCCTTATGGTCATTTCCCCCTTCGCTTTGGCCTCCTCTTGTCTCTCAATCCTACCGAGAGACAAGATGGCGGCCGCTACGGACTGTTTGGAATGTTGACAGACGCCGGAGAACCAATCAGCTTCGCAAAGCTCCGTAACGCGAAAAGTACGCGAAGCGGAGCGCTGTTACAGATATATATCTTTTTTTGAACGTTAATTTCTCAAAATCCACTGGAGCACATATATTGAGACCTAGCAAAGGCACATCGGGCTACCAGTCCCTAATATTTTGCCAAGTTTCGTGCAAATCCATTCAGGTGTTCGATTATTATTATTATTATTTTTTTTTGCCCCGCGGGGCCCTTTTAAAACCTCCACATCAAACCTAGGGGGTCAGCGAGGATCTACTATTCCCCCTTATGGTCATTTGCCCCTTCGCTTTGGCCTCCTCTTGTCTCTCGATCCTACCGAGAGACAAGATGGCGGCCGCTACGGACTGTTTGGAATGTTGACAGACGCCGGAGAACCAATCAGCTTCGCTTCACAAAGCTCCGTTGCGCGAAAAGTACGCGTCCTAGGACGCTGCCCGGTCCGCTGTTACAGATATATATCTTTTTTTAAACGTTAATTTCTCAAAATCCACTGGAGCACATATATTGAGACCTACAAAAGGCACATCGGGCTACCAGTCCCTACAATTTTGCCAAGTTTCGTGCAAATCCATTCAGCCGTTCGGGCTAAAAGTGAGGCCAACCGCCCTATGGAAAACTCAATGTTAAAAACACGTTTTGGGACCCCCCTTTTTTCTCGGCCCCCCCTTGACGAACCCCCCCCAAATTTTCAAGGGCTGCTCAGAAACAAAATGTGCCATTTTCCTGAAAATTTCAGCCAATTCCGTCCACAAACGCCAAAGTTATTAGACATAGAATTTTCAAAAAACCCATAGAGAAAAAATCCTAACTATATATACCTACTGGCGACCGCCAGTAGGTAATATATATATATATGTGTGTGTGTATATATATATATATATATATATATGTGTGTGTGTATATATATATATATATATATATATATATATGTGTGTGTGTATATATATATATATATATATATATATATGTGTGTGTGTATATATATATATATATATATATATGTGTGTGTGTATATATATATATATATATATATATGTGTGTGTGTATATATATATATATATATATATATATGTGTGTGTGTATATATATATATATATATATATGTGTGTGTGTATATATATATATATATATATATATGTGTGTGTGTATATATATATATATATATATATATATGTGTGTGTGTATATATATATATATATATATATATATGTGTGTGTGTATATATATATATATATATATATGTGTGTATATATATATATATATATATATATATATATGTGTGTATATATATATATATATATATATATATATATATGTGTGTGTATATATATATATATATATATATATATGTGTGTGTGTATATATATATATATATATATATATGTGTGTGTGTATATATATATATATATATATATATATGTGTGTATATATATATATATATATATGTGTGTGTATATATATATATATATGTGTGTATATATATATATATATATATATATATATATATATATATATGTGTGTATATATATATATATATGTGTGTATATATATATTCACTGAAAAAACCATAGGTTATAGACCATATATAGTTAGGAATTAGCATTTACAAAACCTTATTTTACTCACACAAAACCATTGAAATTCCATATATAGTTAGTTGCACTAACTATATATCGCGCACCCGCAATCCACTGCTGATGATGTCACATATTACATCATTCATGACATGGTCAGTGACATCACTGATGACATCACTGATGACATCACTGATGACATCTCAAATGACATCACTGATGACATCTCATTTGACATCAATGACCACATCACTGATGATATCATTCATGTGACAATACAATGCATCTCACATTTTAATATAACCTCTGTTTCACCCAGTGTTAAATACAGAGTATAATTTTTGAAACCATTGACACACCAATACTAGTTACTACATACGCACTCACTGATTCCTATGTCTACACACACATTCACTCATTCACCCATACAATCATTCATACATACAATCACTCATCTTTACAACACTATCATATGCACTCATACACCTATACAGACACTCACAGTCTGCCACTCGTCCATGGAGTTACTCACACACCTAGTCAGTCCTGTAAAGAATAAATGACACTTCCATTTTCTTGTCTATACAGTTAAACATAGAGCACCTTACATTTTCAAACATATACTAACACATACTTACCTTCTTATACAATCATTGATACAAGTACACATTGATCTGCACAGAGTCACACACCTCCCAGCCAGCCACACACACACTCAGTCTCCCATACAAATACTTGGACAATCAATCAGTAACCCATATAGTTAATCATATAGCTACTGATCAACACATGCAGCAGTTTACAGAACAACAGACATAATGATGCACAAATTAAGACAGTTTAGTCACTAACCCATGCACTCAGTGAGACACATTTAATCACTCACTCATACATTCAGTCATGCACCTACTAAATCCTTTGTCCAGACACTTATACTTCCACTCATTCTTCAATATGTAAGACACATTTTAACTTTACAGAAACATACAGTCACTGGATGTTGTCATCAGTGATGTCATTTGAGATGTCATCAGTGATGTCATCAGTGATGTCACTGACCATGTCATGAATGATGTAATATGTGACATCATCAGCAGTGGATTGCGGGTGCGCGATATATAGTTAGTGCAACTAACTATATATGGAATTTCAATGGTTTTGTGTGAGTAAAATAAGGTTTTGTAAATGCTAATTCCTAACTATATATGGTCTATAACCTATGGTTTTTTCAGTGAATTTTCAAGGTTTTGTAAATGCTAATTCCTAACTATATATGGTCTATAACCTATGGTTTTTTCAGTGAATTTCATTGGGTTTTTAACAGCTAATATCTGTAGCTGTAAAATGTATTCTTCTTTAAATCCCAAAATATATTTTATATGTTTATGAATAAAAAAATTTTTTAAATATTTTTTTTTCTTCGTTCCCGCTTTGCGAATCGGGAAGATTCCCGTTAGCTGACCTTGATGCCGCGAAATAGACCGCGAGCCGGTAAACGTTTCTTTACCGCAACTGCCGCGTTAGAAAACAACATCGTGACGCCTCCCGTCCGCATGACGTTTCACGTTGTCGCGTGATACGTCATATGACGTGCTACGTTAGCGAACTGGTACGCGAAGCGAGTCGCAAAGCGCAGGTTTCTGGAAGCAAACTGGGAGGCCCTGCAAAGCGCTTAACGTAAACACAGCAGGTCATGTGACTTGGTAATAACACTTTTCATTGGTTCATTTCACTTTTGGTTTCCTAATGATGTAAGACTAGGTCATATAATCTAAAATGAACACTTTTCATTGGTTGAGAACTCTTGTTTTTCCCAAATGATGAAAATCCCTCCTTCTTTCCTCACTCTGACTTTCATCATTGTGAGAGAAAGACCCTTTGTTACCAGTGAGCAATGGCTTCTTTAGTAGCTTCAGCTGGTGCTTCCCCACCACCTCCACCACATCCAAGGAAGAGTGGACCACCTGCTCAAGTTATAATTCAACAAGAAGAGGAAGAAGAGGAACAGGACGACGAGCACGAAGAGAGGCAGTTTTTGCCTGAGGAGCCCAGGACGTCTCACCGGAAAGAAAACTTCATTTGGCAATATTTTAAAATTCCCAAAGGTCAGAAAAAAGTAAATGCAAGATACGTAACTTGCCTTATATGTCAAGATAGACTGTCCAGAGGGACCGAGAAAAAATACAGTTTCGGAAACTACACAATGCATCGCCATATGACTAGGTGGCATCCTAACAACTACAGTGCTGCACAGTTTCGGAACGACCTAGATAATCTCCCTATTATGGCCAGAAGATCTGTTGTACCGGAAGTAACGGGACCAGAGGGCAGGGAGATGGTGCCAAATATACAAATGAGATTTGGTGAAGTAAAACAAGTCTGCGTACATTGCAATGGATTCATTTGCTACAGAGAAAGTAGCATCACTCTGATCAACAGAGCTATTGACAATCATATGCAAGTTTGTACGAAACGCCCCAAATAATAAATACTTTTTTTTTGTTTTGTTGCTCCTGTTGAGCCCTTTACAATGAATCGTTTTCATTGCCCCCTCCAAGAAAAACCCAAAAAAATATAAAACTGTTCAGAAAAATTCAAAAAAAGTAAAAAAAATGTTCAGAAAAATAATAAAAAAAATATAAAACAACAAAAACAATAAAAAAAAAGTTCTTTTCAGAACTACCTCCCCGTTATTAAAAAATTGGTACAATATTTGGAACTGTGCCAACCTCTATTTCTCGTAGTTCGCTTCCCAGTTCGCTCGCCGGTACGCGAACCGGAAGTGAACCAAAAATTTTTTTTTTTTAAAAAAACAGTAAGTATAAGGGAAGGAAACAGACACTTATGTTAAAAGAAAGACAGCTATAGGGGAGTAAACTAGAGATACTATTACCCGTAATCCACTGCTGATGATGTCACATATTACATCATTCATGACATGCTCAGTGACATCATCAGCAGAGGATTGCGGGTTTTTTGGCAACGTGCCTTATCCACGGTTTAATAACGCTGCCTTTTGCTTTATATAAGTTTTCAAATTGTATGAAATATATACCAATAGGTCGTTATGAACCTTTAGGTAGTGCTTTTCTTCATGAGGTCTGGTCGCTTCCATACACATACATATGTTTCAAAGATGATCAAGAAGTTTATCTGAATGGAGAGGAATGCACTGAGACGCCAGATCATTCACTAATGTGTAGGCACATACAGTTACACGGTTCATGCAACAAACACCGACCAAATATGGCTTGCGTGTTGCAAGGCACGCCAGTTCCTGCTATCATCCCCACGTTCAAGTTGTTGGAAAATGGTAGTTATTTGATGCTCAATAATGAAGATTGTTCTGGGTTAATTAAAAGTATTCCTTTTATCGTAACAGTAAGTGAACGGGTTATTTGCTGCAGAAATGTTCTATTTCCTCCCACACATGAACATAGGGAGTTTTCAATCTCGCCACAAATACCAACCTTGGGAGCAGATTTCAACGGCATGGCAAGAATAAGAGCTCTTTTGTCTCAGAGAGAGGTGGCCTTGAGTTCGGCCCGTGAAACTTTCGTGCTTCACATAGCGAACACCCGTACAGAGGTGCAGACCCTTTTCAATACAGATTTGCCTTTCCATTTCAGCAAGATGGTTCGGACTATCTTTAACGCGTCCTCCACAAAGGCCCTGGCGCACTTTTTTAAAGTTGTTACCAGTGGTCTCGTGACTTCATTTGAGAAAATCTTTGGAGTCATCCCTGCTTTCTTTCATTCTATTTTTTCCACTCTGCTTCGTGGATTCCCATTTTTACTTGCATTACCAGCGGACGCTCTTGTGCTTTTTTACATTTTTAAATATGGATGTCCCTCCTGTGCAAGCTCCCGCCCTGCAGCTGCTGACACTGTTCCGCAATCACATGCTAGAATATTATGGCACAATGCCGTTGGCGATATTAAGCACGGCATATGGATTATCTTTTCGATTCTCCTACTTCACCTGTGTCCAGCCTGTATTTCACTGCCTGACCTGTGATTTCGATTGGGCCATTGATTTGTGTCTCTGCGGACCGGTTTCTCCTGACGTCGACTTTAATCAGCTGATGACTCCTATCATTACTCACGAGTTGGTTTGTCCTGGCGAAAGGATTATGGCTGTGGCATTGATGCATGGACTAATTGGTCCCTGGAATTTACTGGCGGCAACACAGTCTTTCTTGGAACAGAGCTTTCTTGAAAACCCACCGAGCTGTCCTCTGATGGTGATAGAGGATCCGGTGCTGGAAGAGCACGTATGTTCTTTTCCGCTTTTAAATTGGATGGCTGAACTGTTTTCGGATGAAGACGGTGACTTCCTATTGGAGGCTGTTGCAGCTTATTTTGCATACACAGTTATGTCATAGACCTTTTTCATGTTTGATATGCTGAGTACTAGCATTTCATTGACAATTCATTGACTTATTTGTCAAGTTTTTATTATTTAGCTTGCCTATTGGCTTAAGACTCGATAAAGTACTTGGCTGTTTTATTTTTCTTTAGCATTAAATTTTCCTAGTTTTTAATGCTTTACCTTGCGGACCGTCCACATATAAACTTGCAATCTGCTCTCATGAGATGGCACTTCTATTATCTTATTCAGTTCGTTTCCGGATCATGAGGAGGTGTCATCTAGGTCCTGGATATCTTTACACCGTGTTAAGTTAGCATGGGCTCATTACCGGTTTAAACGCCATTTTTCCTTTTTTGCAACTTCTGCACACGACACTTAGTTGTTGCTTTAGCTTTCAACCTAGTAGTTCATCGTGGTTTACATGAGAATAAAATGTTATTGCTCTACTATCTGCTTTGCTTGTTAAACTATATCTGTACAGCGAGTGCTGAAGTTTCAAGAACAACACGATACAGAATTGTTATGAGGTCTGATCTCCACAACTTCATACTCATAACATAAGTGCAACTTCTGCCAATTCTGGGCATGAGGCGGGTTTTATATTGCTTTGCCGAACACACATACACAACAGTTGATGCGGTTCACATGAAGAGAGAGCTGGTGTATGCTGATGTGATTCCTTCAAATCTAAGACACTAAAGTATGGGCACGCCCTAAACCAACACAAAGAGACCTTCTTAGCAAATAATATAATATGTGTATTAGGGAGGGTGAGATATAAGCAGCCGCGGGCCGTGGAGGGAGTTACGGTGGGGCAGGGAGGCGGGGAGGGGGAGGGGCAGGGTGGAGCCCTCTCCTCCCTGCCCCTCCCCCTCCCCGCCTCCCTGCCCCACCGTAACTCCCTCCACGGCCCGCGGCTGCTTATAAGTGTTGCTAACTCTTATTCATTTACAGCATGTTAACATACTGTCACCATTCGCTTTTTATGTACTAGTAACTATGCTGGTAATTTTGCTACTGATAATATGTGTACTTGTATTATCTAAGATACTACGCCTGAGAAGACGGCATTAGTAAATAAACATTTCAAATACACATGTGTTCTTCTTAACTCCATGTTCTGGTTTCTAAGAAATATATAACGACCGACTGTTCATGAGTTCCACGTATCCTGAGGTACTATAATTTCATATTCTGGATTGTCTAAACATTGAGAGTTTGTTTTATCCAATGTGACACTGTACCTAGCTTGCTAAGGGGTTTTTGATTACTAAGGTGAGTTTTGGGGCACCCTAATTCGCCGAGGTTCCAATCCTCTGTCCACAGTTCTGTGTAAGAACAGAAACCCTGCGACAGGGGCACCCCCGACCCTTGCTGGAGCTTCATCACACTTGCGATACAACTCCAGCAATGCGCCACCTTTACGGCACAGATACATCACGCATCTGTGCTGTTTTTGCCCCATGATGCGCCGCATTGTAAATGCAGCACACCATAGGTGACGGAACAGCGGCACAGAATGACTAACACATCCCTGGTGATGCGCCAGTCATCATAAATCTATCCCTATGCTTCTTATCTTGTTAGAGATGAACCGCCATATGTATCATCAAAGTTTTTTGCATTTCCTAAATAGCGAACTTTAAGGAATAAATAGCGATTCTTTACCATTCCTAGTTTGCGATGAGCTATTTGCTAATTACAAATTACCCATTCATTTCCTTCATTTCCATAGGGCGGTTGGACTCACTTTTAGCTCGAACGGCTGAATGGATTTCCACGAAACTTGGCAAAATTGTAGGGACTGGTAGCCCGATGTGCCTTTGCTATGTCTCAAGATATATGCTCCAGTGGTTTTTACGAAAATTAACTTTGAAAAATATATATTGGGCTACATTGGCCTATATATATGTTGGAGCCCAAATGTAGCCCAATGTAGCCCAATGAAGCCCAATGTAGCCCAATGTAGCCCAATGTAGCCCAAAGATGGCCGCCAGAGACAAAAAAAACAAATGTAGCCCAAATATCAGCCAGATGTAGCCCAACTATAGCCCAGTGACAGAATGACCAATCAGCTTCGCAAACCTCCGTTACGCGAAGCGGAGCGCTGTTACAGATATATATCTTTTTTTGAACGTTAATTTCTCAAAATCCACTGGAGCACATATATTGAGACCTAGCAAAGGCACATCGGGCTACCAGTCCCTAATATTTTGCCAAGTTTCGTGCAAATCCATTCAGCCGTTCGATTATTATTATTATTATTATTTTTTTTTTTTTGCCCCGCGGGGCCCTTTTAAAACCTCCACATCAAACCTAGGGGGTCAGCGAGGATCTACTATTCCCCCTTATGGTCATTTGCCCCTTCGCTTTGGCCTCCTCTTGTCTCTCGATCCTACCGAGAGACAAGATGGCGGCCGCTACGGACTGTTTGGAATGTTTACAGACGCCGGAGAACCAATCAGCTTCGCTTCACAAAGCTCCGTTGCGCGAAAAGTACGCGTACTGGAGCGCTGCCCGGTCCGCTGTTACAGATATATATCTTTTTTTAAATGTTAATTTCTCAAAATCCACTGGAGCACATATATTGAGACCTACAAAAGGCACATCGGGCTACCAGTCCCTACAATTTTGCCAAGTTTCGTGCAAATCCATTCAGCCGTTCGGGCTAAAAGTGAGGAAAACCGCCCTATGGAAAACTTAATGTTAAAAACACGTTTTGGGACTCCCCTTTTTTCTCGGCCCCCCCTTGACGAACCCCCCCCAAATTTTCAAGGGCTGCTCAGAAACAAAATGTGCCATTTTCCTGAAAATTTCAGCCAATTCCGTCCACAAACGCCAAAGTTATTAGACATAGAATTTTCAAAAATCCCATAGAGAAAAAATCCTAACTATATATACCTACTGGCGACCGCCAGTAGGTAATATATGTGTGTATATATATATATATATATATGTGTGTGTATATATATATATATATATGTGTGTATATATATATATATATATATGTGTGTATATATATATATATATGTGTGTATATATATATATATATGTGTGTGTGTATATATATATATATATATATATATATATGTGTGTATATATATATATATATGTGTGTATATATATATATATATATGTGTGTATATATATATATGTGTGTATATATATATATATATGTGTGTATATATATATATATATATATATATATATATATATATATACTAGCAGCCCGTCCTGACCTTGTCCGGGTGCAACAGGCTTCCCTGACCCAAGCCCGCCCCGACATTGTGCAGCAGCCCGGGCCCCCGCCTGGCCTGTCCCCGCCTGCCCCGACCCCCGCCTGCCCCGGGTGCAACAGGCTTCCCCAACCCCCGCCCGCCCCGACATTATGCAGCAGCCCGTGCCCCCGCCTGGCCTGTCCCCCGCTGCCCCGACCCCCACCTGCCCCGACCCCCACCTGCCCCGACCCCCACCTGCCCCGACCCCCGCCTGCCCTGACCCCCGCCTGCCCCGACATGGGTCCCCTTACCTGAGCCGCCGCTACTCCCGCCTGTCCGCTGCACGCACCGCCGCTGGCCTGTCCGCTGCTCCTCACGTCACTGCTCCTCCGGTGCGCCATGTCCACCGCTCCTCGTCGCGCTCCTGGACGCCGCTCCTCCCCGCGCTCCTGACGTGATCACGCACGTCGTGGCCGGCGCTACTTCGGAGGGACTACTTTTTTTTTTACTTTCAATTTTTTAAATAACGTTTTTTTATTTTTTTTATTTATATAGCCTATAACCATCTACACACCCTGAACATTTCAACGGTGTATCTGGTGTGTGGATTGGCGCTGTGGTACCCGAGTTTACCCGCCTCAAAGGCTGAAAGTTCTTCCTTTATTATAGTAGTATAAATACCTGGCTGCGGGGCAGGCAATTGTCCGGCGTTGCTAGTTATTACAGTGGTGTCCAGCGCCGGGGGTACACTGGTAGCGGCTGTTTTTGCAGGGTCTTGCATCTGTATTAAATAAAAAACAACGGTTTTAAAACGCCTTTCTTAAACAAAGTATTACAAGTTCAAACAATTCCTGTAGGCATTTTAAAAAGCCTGTTAAGAGGGTTGCAACAACAGACATTTTTTTAAAAAAGCGTTGCATGTGCTGCGCTAAAACATATGTTAAAAAAGAACCAACCTGCGACATATCCTTTTACGTATGGGTAAATCACTTTAGGTAGACCTGGTCCTTCTGGCCCACAACCACTACCTCTAGGTACCAGGTACTCTTTTGCAACCGGTACACTTCACTTATCTCTTGTAACACCCTGTTTGCTACCTCTTACATTTTGCGTGCTTTAGATACTCGTTCAAGTGCCACCAGTGCCTACATAGCGCTTGTTCTTGTGCTTGAGTGTCTGCCTTATATTGCAGTATTATGCAGCTAATTGTGCTTGGTTTTCTCTTGGATCCTGCACACATGCCACTTCATTTTCTTTCCTCATGTAGCTTAACGTTTGCTTTTGTAACCGGCACACATGTCACTTTTGCCTCCTGTAATGCCCCTTTTGCTATCTCTTGTTTTATGTTTGCTCACAATTGTCACTTTTGGCCGCCTGTAATGCCCCGTTTGCGACCTCATGTATATTGTTTACTCACATTTGTCTCATGTAACTTAACGTCTGCTTCTGTAATTTGTTCACACGTCACTTTCTCCCCTGGTAATGCCCCTTTGCTACCGCATGTATTATGTTTGCGCACATTTGTCACTTTTTTCCTCCTGTAATGCCCCGTTTGCGACCTCATGTATTTTGTTTACTCAAAATTGTCACTTTTACCCCGTGTAACTTACACACACTCCTGCTGTACAAGGCCCAACCCCTTCAGTGATGAGTTGGTGACATCACTGAAGGGGCGGGCCTTGCACAGCAGTCCCGGGGAAAGAAGCTCCATGCCGCCATGCTGCCGCTGCTCCAGGGGATCCACGTGGAGCCATGGGGTGATGATCTATGCCCCTTCACAGCCTCAACACGACCTCCGAGCACGCCCCAGACAGCCCCGAGCAGCGCCTGCAGCAAGCGGGCTCGGGGTTTTAAAAAAAAAACGCTGCACACTGGCCAAGGAGGCCAAAAAAACCCCGGAGCCCACCCCACAACACCCCCGTGCAGTGCCCGATGCAAGCGAGCTCGGGGGTTTATTTAAAAAAAAAACAACTTGGCACTCATGCCCCGGAGGCCAGAAGACCTACGGTGTCCGCCCCACAACACCCCCAAACAGCGCCCGATGCAAGCGGGCTCGGGGGGTTATTTTTTAAAAAACGATGCCCAAAAGCCGGCACTCGGGCCACAGAGCCCCGTGGTGACACCAGGAGCCCTCCCCAGACACCCCGAGCAGCGCCTACAGCAAGCGGGCTCGGGTCATTTTTAAAATAAAGAGGCACAACGAGGCACACAGAGCCCCCTGGACCCTGGACCCCTACAACTCTCCCCTACAGGATCTCCTGCATGGATACAGCCCCATACTTCTGACCCTCAAAAACAACGGCTTGGTGAGTACAAAAAAAAATGCATTATTTATTTTGACATGTACCCCTTGTTTATTACATGCTTGAGCTCAGCCACACTTAAAGCATTAGAGAACTACATATACAATATTTCTAGGTGTTGCAAAGTACGCTGCTTCCTGCACCTGGACCCTATTAAGGCCACTGCATTTTGTACCTTAAACATACACCCCTCAAACTCTATGCCAGCCCTACACCACCAACCCCATTAACATTAAATACCTACACACATAGCTTTAAACTCAATCCTTCAACAAAACCTTTATTCACTTTAAACACATTATATTACAATTCAAGTCTTTTAAAAAAACTTCATTGTCACCATTATTCACATTAAACACAACACATCGCCTTAAAGCTTAACAGTTTACAAACCATTCTACATAGTACTATTTAACATTTTCAAAACTACAGATTTGTATACTTTAAATACCACATAAACATACATCATTGCGCCATCCATTATTTACCTTCCTTAAACTGTCGCAGGCGGCTTCAATCTGGGATAAGTTGCTCAGGTCCATTCTTGCCTTAAGTTACAAGGGTTGGCTCTGTGCCTCCAAGACAATCCACGCCAGTCGCTCCACCCAAAGGTCTTGAAGGGTTTGTTGGTGCAGAAATCCACAAGGTGCAGCAAAGCAATCCAGGCCAGTCACTCCCCAAAGGTTTTTTGACTTGTTGTTGGTGCAGAAATCCACAAGGTGCAGCAAAGCAATCCACGCCAGTCGCTCCTCAAGGGTTTTTTGAATGGGTGTTTGGCAGTGTTTCTTAAGGGGCCTTATTATACCTGTCAAAACATGCTAACTAGAAGCCCCCCACACCCTTTATGACTTGAGGGGGGTTTAGAACAATGTCATGGGGGCCTTTGGGTGGGAACCTTTTTTCTATCCTTTTACAGAATAACCAGTACATCAGTTTATTACATCAGTTTATTACTTTGACAGCTGTTACTCAAACTCAAGGCCTATCCCAGGAAGAGTGGGGTTAGACAATGGGGGGCTTGGGTGGCCATCGCAAAACTCTTCACACCTACATGACACCTTCTCCTAGGAAGTTGGGATCCCGGAAACAGGATCCAACGCCAAGGTCAGAGTTTTTACTGCCAGGCATGTCAAGTTTGGGACTAGCCTGTCAATTTTCCTGCCAGACATGTCAAGTTTGGGACCAGCCGGTCAATTTTCCTGCCAGACCTGTCAAATTTGGGACCAGGGGCTTTGTGATGTGTTTATTACATCCTAACAGCTGGCACCTTGTTTCAGGGTCTCATGGGAAGCTTTGGCTCTACATGCCACCTGTCTTTTTTTCGCATCTCAAAGCTCAGGGGTTGCTGGAGTTTATTATTTTATAAGGGGTTTGTGTTAACCAATTTGTTTTTTTTTGAGAGAATTACCACAGGCAGGTTTTGTGAGGACCCTTTACACATTTGACACCTACATGCCACAGTCTTCCTCTCAGGCTCTGGGCTGGGGGACTTAGGACTGCTCCAAAGCTGTTCAGCCAACAGCTGTCTGCAACCTCCCAGTTTTAAACATGCCCAGGCATATCCCTACTACATGCACACACTTTTTCTATGCACTTTTTAAAACACATACACAATTACCCCATATTTTGGAGTCAAACCTGTCAGTTTTGGGACTAGCCCTACATGTCACCCATTTTAAAACCAGAGTGTTTGCTGCCAGACCTGTCAAATTTAAGGCCAGGGTTTGCTGCCAGACCTGTCGCTTTTGCGGCCAGAGCTTGATGTGACTGGTATCCCTACCTACTACTAATATAATATTTGCTTATAATGATTGTCACCATCGCAGAGATTTACCTTTCAATTAACCTATTAACATTCTCTGTACTGTTGCAAACTTCTACTCTATCAGTGGAAACAAAAAAATAAACTTTTGCTGAGCTGCTTTCCATCAATGCCTTAGTATTCTTCAGCATTCTGGGACGTAGCATTGTATAATATACATGAAACCACTACGAAAAACAGTGAAATATTCAATTACTGCGCATTAATCGTTTCTAAATGTAAGCGTGACACACACAATAACAATAATTTGTTCATGATACTATAAATTCAGAGAGAAATTAAATAAAAAAAACATACATGTATATGATTTACTCTCTCATCCAAATAGAATTTTAAACAGCCTTCTTATTTTAGTGGTCTGTGTTATAAAAAGACACTTACATTTTCTTCATCATTTAAAGCAAATCGTGTTTCTCGCTTAGGGCCTGTCTTCTTTTATGTAAATGCTATTATTGCAAATTTCATACCATTCTCAGTCTGATGGGTCCGTTCCAACCATTCTTTAACCTGTGAAAATAAGGTTTTATTTATCACGAACATCTCAAATGAAGGCACATCGAAATTAGAAATAAATGGGGAAGGGTGTATGCTTACAACAAAGTTTTTGACAAATATTGCCTGGAGTAGATATTTGAAGAGCAATATTGCTTCCAAATAATACACAACCTGTAAGTGTTCCAGACTGTTTAATTCACTGCTGTTGGTCACTATTTGAGTTTGACACTAAACACCTCGAAATGTCAGAAATAGGATTCAGACATGTACCTGGAGGCTGCGAATGAGCCCTAGCCACTCTTGCTATATCACCTGAGATATATTATGGAGTCCTGGTAGCCACAGGGACCTGCAAACAGTCATTCGGGTTGATACTGAAAATTGTCAAAACTCGCTAATAATGAGCACTTCTAGCGAGTTTTGCTAATTTTTCAAATAGCTCAGGCTGGATATCAGAGACACTGTTTGAGTGAACAAAATATAAATACACTTGATAGAAAGGTCTGATCTGATGCTTTCATGTGATCTATATACCTTTGGTATTATCTGAAGTTTTTTTGTCCAGCTTCCAGCCAAGGGAAAAACCTGAAATTGTACCCAACTTTGAGCACCTTGGGCTGGGTGGAAGAAGTGACTAAGCCACCTTTAACCCAAAATCTTCAAAAAGTTACCCATGGAGGTCAGAAATGGGTCTGAGACACTCCTGCTATGTCATCGGAGGTATACTATGGGGTCCTTGGGTCCAGAACTAGAAATGTGATGTGACTCTGAGCTCTATGGCCCATAATGGAAAAAATGAGTTTTACACCAAACACCTTGAAATGTCAGAACTAGGAGTCAGACATGTACCTGGAGGCTGGAAATGAGCCCTATCCCCTCTTACCATATCACCCTTACCATATCACCTGAGATATATTATGGGGTCCTGGTGGCCACAGGGACCTGCAAACAGTCATTAGGGTTGATACTGAAAATTGACAAAACTCGCTAATAGTGGACACTTCTAGCGAGTTTTGCCAATTTATCAAATAGCTCAGGCTGGATATCAGTGACACTGTTTGAGTGAACAAAACATAAATACACTTGTTAGAAAGGTCAGATCTGATGCTTTCATATGATCTATATACCTGTGGTATTATCTGAAGTTTTTTTTCCAGCTTCCAGCCAAGGATATACCTGAAATCTTACCCAACTTTGAGCACCTTGGGCTGTGTGGAAGAAGTGACTAAGCCTCCTTAAACCCAAAATCATCAAAAGGTCACCCCTGGAGGTCAGAAATGGGTCTGAGACACTCCTGCTATGTGATCTGAGGTATACTATGGGGTCCTTGGGTCCAGAACTAGAATTGTGATGTGACTCTGAGCTCTAGGGCATATAATGGAAAAAATTAGTTTGACAAGAAACACCTGGAAATGTCAGAAATAGGAGTCAGGCATGTACCTGGAGGCTGGAAATGAGTCCTAGCCACTCTTGCTATATCACCTGGGATATATTATGGAGTCCTGGTGGCCACTGGGACCTACAAACAGTCATTAGGGTTGATACTGAAAATTAGCAAAACTCGCTAATAGTGCGCACAAGATATAAATACACTTTCTAGAAAGGTCAGATCTGATGTTTTTATGTGATCTATATACCTTTGGTATTATCTGAAGGTTTTTTTCCATCTTCCAGCCAAGGGAAAAACCTGAAAAAGTACCCAACTTTGAGCGCCTTGGGCTGGGTGGAAGAAGTGACTTTGCCCCCTTAAACCCAAAAACTTATGTCACCCTTGGAGCCAGAAATGGGTCTGAGACACTCCTGCGATGTGATCTGACGTATACTATGGGGTCCTTGGGTCCAGAACTGGAAATGTGATGTGACTCTGAGCTCTATGGCCTAGAATTGAAAAAATGAGTTTGACCCCCAAACACCTCGAAATGTCACAAATAGGAGTCAGACATGTACCTGGAGGCTAGGAATGAGCCCTAGGCACTCTTGCTATATCACTTGAGATATAATATGGGGGTCCTGGTGGCCACAGGGACCCACAAACAGTCATGAGGCTTAATACTTAAAAAAGTAACTTGGCTGTGAGCCCTACGCTCTTGGATGGAAAACTTGAGTTTGGCACATAATACCTCAAAATGTCACAAATTGTAGTCAAACACATACTAGGAGGCTAGAAATACCCTCTAGCAATTGCACCATGTATTTACTGATAATCAAAACATAGCAGTAAAGAAATGTTATTGTCTATAAATAAAGTAAGTAAATTACATTTATAGAGCACACAGCTACCTCCAGCAAAGGTGTTGAAGCGCTAATAGTTTAAACTTCATATGGCACTTGTGTTGTCACTTGTGAAATATTGCACTTCATGATTGTATAAAAAAAACACCGTTATGTGTACTGTGATGTAGTTATTGACTAGCTTTGCATACTTTTAAAATAGCTCCCAGTGGATATCTTGACTCATATTTCCAGTACACATAACCTAAATACACTTGCTACAAAGTTTAGATCTGATACGAAGAAGGTACTTATGTACGTTTTGGACTTTATAAAATTTCGTTATTTTCTCAAATAATGTTGAGCAAATCTTCATTCCTTGATAATTAGTCAAGAAACTACCTATCCTGCATGCAAAAGTTATAAAGGGTCCTCAGTCGTGGCATACTTCATCATCGGACCTCTCACCCAGAAACATTAATCTTCTGAGTAGGCTTAGCCAGACACCTGGGAGCTCTGGATGTTGTAGGGAATGAACAATTACAATTATCTAGGGTGTAATCAAAATGTATTGATGTAATGATGGTCACCCTGATAATATTAAAAACCCCTTCAATGCATTAGATCAGATTTTTAACCTTTTTTTGATCATGTATCTAACCAATTTAATTCTTCTCCTTCTCCAATAAATGATTTTCTTGACACTCCATAATCAAACAGAAGCTCTTCTTCAACATTAATATCTCTTAATGCAGTGAAAATAATGACATTTTTTTTTTTTTAATTTTTCTTTAAATATCCTCATTTGCCACCTCGCCACCCAAAACTTCTATCTTAGTCCACCACTGGGCTTTTATATCTCATAGGCTGGTTTAGAGTAATGGGGCATAAACATCACATATTCTTGAGTCTGGCCTTCCTCTGAACTATCCCTCTTGGCCACCTGACTCAACATGTGTGTCCTCCTCCATCTCTGTTTATCGTCCTGAACAAAAACCATATACCAGCGAGACAGGCACGGGCTTAATCATCGGACTTCAACATAAAAAATAATTCAACCAAAACATAACAAGAAGGGTACCCAAAATCCTCTATTTCTCTTAGAACGGTCTAAAATATCAAGCTTAGCCATATATCTCATAGCTAAAATCCAATCCATTAAACTAGGACTAAGTGGTGAGACCCATAATTTACATATCTCTCGACGTGCTAGCAACATAGCATAAAAAATAAGCCTAACATTGTTATTCAAAAATCTGTTTTCTAAATCATATCTCCCGGTAATAATTAATTCAGGGCTTACCTCAATGCGTTGGTTCAGAGATTTGGAGAGAGAGTTACTTACATCTATCCAGAATTGCTTGATTTTTGGACAGGACACAAACATATGTAAATCATCCACATTTGGAACTTTACACTTTGGACATCCAACAATTCCTCCAACTTTAAATTTAGAAAGTCTATACGGAGACCAATATGCCCTGTGAATGGTAAATAAAAGGTTTCGCCTTAGGTTTGCAGGTTTAACAATACTATAAAGCATGAACATAGTTACTTGCCATTAGTTTTCTGTCACAATCCTTGGCAAGCTATCCATCCACAGGGTCTCTGGGAAAACGAATGGTCCATCTTCCATTTCTAGTATCTGCCAGTACCAAAAAGCCACTTCCTTCTTAAAGATCCCTGTCTCCAACTTTAACTCAAACTCATTTTCAACTCCGATCTCTGTTTCCAAGTCATTTGCCCAGCTTTGGATCTGTAAATATTTATATTTTGAAAAAACCGGACCCCACATTTGCTGGCAAAAACCCCATGTTATAAGTTTGCCATCTTGAAACAAATCTTTCCACCTTTGCAGAGCAGGTTCCTTTTTCAGATGTAGTGCTAGCGCGTCTTTTGTCCAAGATGGAGCACCAGGAGACTCCCATATTGGAGCCATGTAGCTAAAGTAGGGTAATTTTGATATTTTTCTAATTTTATGCCATATCTCAGCCAAATCTCTCAAAGTTTTAAGTCTCACTTTTTAAAAAAATTTAGGGTCTGAAAACTTATATAGAAAACCAAAATCATGATATCCAGACCTTTTCAACAATATTCCAAATATTTCGCCAATCGGAGAACTAGGTAGGGTACCCAGCAACATCCTGCAATTTTTTAAGCAGAAAGCCCATGCATAAATTTGTATATCTGGGGCCCCCAACCCTCCTTTATTGATTTTCCTCCTTATTTTCTTCCATGAAATCCGAGAGGCCCTTGACGCCCAAATAAAAGATATTATCGTGCTCTGTAACTTAACCAGCCATTCCTTTTTAAAACCCAACGGGATAGTCTCAAACAAAAAAGTAATTTTTGGTACAATCACCATTTTTACAAGATTAGATCGTCCATATATTGAAAGAGGTAGATTCATCCATCCTTTTAGGGTATCAACAACTTCTTTTTTGACCCTATCAAAATTAGTTTTTGCCAAATCTTCGATTTTTTGTGTAATCCTAACCCCAAGGTATCTCATTTCTGCTGTAGTTTTTACCCCTCCTGTGTTAAGATTCCAGGTCATTGTTTCAGTCTTGTCTTGATTTAACTGATAACCAGAGATCTTTCCAAAATCCTTTGTTATTTTCACTAGATTTTCCAAAGAACCAACCAAATTTGAAGAATAGACAATAATATCATCTGCATATAATCCAAGTTTCTTTGACCAGTCCATCACCAAAAAAGGGGGTATCTCTTCTGAAGCTCTAATTTTGCAGGCAAGAGAAAATAATGACATTTTGCATTTTGCCAAATACTAGTAATGTTGCGCGATTAGGCTTAATGTTGCACATTTTCCTTGAATGATGTATCAACCGTCCGAATATTTCCTTTTTTGGGTGACACACACAGGGCACTGTTTTTGCATCAACACACATTTTCCTGCCAGAGGGTTCCTGAAAGAAGAATAAGTATCCCATCTCTTCTTCTTGCGACTCTTGCGTCATTTGATTCCCTTGCTCTGCTGTGATTACCATCCTGTGGTAATCGCAAATGAGATCTCCTTTTTTTGAAGTCTTGTGTAGAGATTACTTTCTTCCCCTTTGTGGCATCAGTTGTGACATGGAGCCCTCTCCATAGCTGACATTCCACCAAAGATGCTATTTGTTGATGCTGACTTTCCCTTTAGTGACTGTTCTAAGAATCCAGCCCTCAATGATGTCTTTTACCCTTGGCAGGTTCTTGTTCCACTCCATATTCTTGTAGAAAGTGCTTATTTGATGTTCTGTTGGCTGTCCTCTTCTAAAGTGGTCTGCAGAAAAAGAAAGAAAACAGTACTTCAGTGTCATTTAACATTATATATTTTTACATCAAATATACACCCTGTTTATAAACTACCATTAAAAGTGAAGGACACTTACTCTGCACTTCTTCCTTTCGCACTGTTTGTTGCATGATTCTCCAACTGCGATAGCAGTACTGTGCATGCTTCCCAGCCAGTGCAACGCGGACCTTCTTTATCGATGGTTGCCCATTTAGAGACACAGGAAATTCTTTCAGTATTCTTTTAAGATCTGATGCAATATCAATTTTTGGACAACTGTACGCTACAGCAGCAATTCTTGATTTTTGTTTTGAGTGACAATTTTCCCTGTAAAATACAAAATATCCATTTAAGATACCCTTAAAGCTAAAATGCTAATTTTTGTGAACACCCTTGCAAAAATGAATTATAATTTAGTACTATAAATATAAACATACTGTTCTCTGTGTTTCCATAACTTTGGCTTGGGTGATGCTGGTAACTCTGTCTTCACTGGAACTAAAATAATATTGACAGAAATGTGTCAGAGTATTCTGTGAAATATTTTGTCAAATGTAAATTATATCTTTGAACAAGTTACATGCTTACTCAGGATTGTAATGGGTCAGTTTTCCAGTAACTTTGATGCTCAGCAAGAATTTTGCATTTCACAGCTTCTTTTTGTATTGCCACTAGATTGTGTTATATACTCCAGGGCAATTAGTTTCTCTTGGCCACATAAATGTTTCACAGCAGCATCTTTAGAGGTTTGTACAACTTCTTTTCTCTTCAGAGTTGGTAATCTGCATCTGTTAGAAAAATGAAGATTTTTCAAAATGGCTCAATTATTCAATAGATTATGCTTCAAAGAGCCTCTGTTATTATGGCACACATGACTAACTCCTGCATTTAATTACTAATAGTCTACAAATGAGAAAGAAGGGTAGACACAGTTAGCCCAAGAACATAATGTTTAAGCGTTGTAAAAAAAAAAAAAATGAACACCCTTTAAAATCATTTTGTGAGCGAGAGACAATGACTAGACTGAATCTGGCTAAATGTGTATTTCATAAATATAATTCATAGTATTATAGAATAATATAAAATTTGCTTATAATGATTGTCACCATCGCAGAGATGTACCTTTCAATTAACCTATTAACATTCTCTGCAGTGTTGCAAACTTCTACTCCATCAGTTGAAACAAAAAAATAATCTTTTGTTGAGCAACTTTCCATCAATGCCTTACTATTCTTCAGCATTCTGGGACGTAGCATTGTAAAATATACATGAAACCACTACGAAAAACAGTGAAATATTCAATTACTGTCCATTAAACGTTTCTAAATGTAAGTGTGACACACACACAATAACCATAATTTGTTCATGATACTATGAATTCAAAGAGAAATTAAATTAAAAAAAACATACATGTGTATGATTTACTCTCTCATCCAAATAGAATTTTAAACAGCCTTCTTATTTTAGTGGTCTGTGTTATAAAAAGACACTTACATTATCTTCTTCATCATTTAAAGAAAATCGTGTTTCTCGCTTAGGGCCTGTCTTTTCTGTAAATGCTATTATTGCAAATTTCACACCATTCTCAGTCTGATGGGTCCGTTCTAACCATTCTTTAACCTGAGAAAATAAGGTTTTATTTATCACGAACATCTCCAATAAATGCACGTCGAAATTAGAAATAAATGGGTAAGGGTATATGCTTACAACAAAGTTTTTGACAAATATTGGCCCGAGTAGATATTTGAAGAGCAATATTGCTTCCAAATAATACACAACGTGCAAGTGTTCCTGACTGTTTAATTCACTGTTGTTGGTCACTTTTTGAGTTTGACACTAAACACCTCGAAATGTCAGAAATAGGAGTCAGACATGTACCTGGAGGCTGGAAATGAGTCCTAGCCACTCTTGCTATATCACCTGAGATATATTATGAAGTCCTGGTAGCCACAGGGACCTGCAAAAAGTCATTAGGGTTGATACTGAAAATTGGCAAAACTCGGTAATAATGAGCACTTCTAGCGAGTTTTGCTAATTTTTCAAATAGCTCAGGCTGGATATCAGAGACATTGTTTGAGTGAACAAAATATAAATACACTTGTTAAAAAGGTCAGATCTGATGCTTTCATGTGATCTCTATTCCTTTGGTATTATCTGAAGTTTGTTTTCCAGCTCCCAGCCAATGGAAAAACCTGATATCGTACCAGACTTTGAGCACCTTAGGCTGGGTTGAAAAAGTGACTTTCCCCCCTTTAACCCAAAAATTTCAAAACGCCACCCCTGGAGATCAGAAATGGGTCTGAGACACTCCTGCTATGTCATCTGAGGTATACTATGGGGTCCTTAGGTCCAAAACTAAAAATGTGACGTGACTCTGAGCTCTAGGGCCTATGATGGAAAAAATGAGTTTGACACCAAACACCTGGAAATGTCCGAAATAGGGTCAGACATGTACCTGGAGGCTGGAAATTAGCCCTAGCCACTCTTGCTTTATCACCTGAGATATATTATGGAGTCCTTGTAGCCACAGGGACCTGCAAACAGTCATTAGGGTTGATACTGAAAATTGGCAAAACTCGCTAATAGTGAACACTTCTAGCATGTTTTTCTAATTTTTTAAATAGCTCAGACTAGATGTCAAAGACACTGTTTGAGTGAACAAAATATAAATACACCTGTTAGAAAGGTCAGATCTGATGCTTTCATATGATCTATATACCTGTGGTATTATCTAAAGTTTTTTTTCCAGCTTCCAGCCAAGGGATAAACCTGAAATCTTACCCAACTTTGAGCACCTTGGGCTGTGTGGAAGAAGTGACTAAGCCCCCTTACACCCAAAATCGTCAAAAAGTCACCACTGGAGGTCAGAAATAGCTCTGAGACACTCATGCTATGTCATCTGAGGTATACTATGGGGTCCTTGGGTCCAGAACTAGAAATGTGATGTCACTCTGAGCTCTAGGGCCTATAATGGAAAAAATTAGTTTGACAAGAAACACCTGGATATGTCAGAAATAGGAGTCAGACATGTACCTGGAGGCTGGAAATGAGCCCTAGCCACTCTTGCTATATCACCAGAGATATATGATGGGGTCCTGGTGGCCACAGGGACTTGCAAACAGTCATTAGGGTTGATACTGAAAATTAGCAAAACTCGCTAACAGTGGGCACTGCTAGCGAGTTTTGCCAATTTATCAAATAGCTCAGGCTGGATATCAGAGACACCGTTTGAGTGAACAAAACATAAATACACTCGTTAGAAAGGTCAGATCTGATGCTTTCATGTGATCTATATAACTTTGGTATTATCTGAAGTTTTTTTCCAGCTTCCAGCCAAGGGATACACCTGAAATCGTACCCAACTTTGAGTGCCTTGGGCGGAGTGGAAGAAGTGTCTAAGCCCCCTTAAACTTAAAAACGTCAACAAATTACCCCTGGAGGTCAGAAATGGGTCTGAGAAACTCCTGCTATGTCATCTGAGATATACTATGGGGTTCTTGGGTCCAGAACTAGAAATGTAATGTGACTCTGAGCTCTAGGGCCTATAATGGAAAAAATGAGTTTGACACCAAACACCTGGAAATGCCAGAAATAGGAGTCAGACATGTACCTGGAGGCTGGAAATGAGCCCTAGCCACTCTTGCTGTATCACCTGAGATATAATATGGAGTCGTGGTGGCCTCAGTGACCTGGAAATAGTGAAACTAATAGAAGCGACGGTAAGGGCCTGAAGATCGTGGCACAGAAAACCACCAAATTTCATTAAATCAGAATGTCCTTGTCTTGATCTGTCCACTCAAACCCCAAGAGGATCCACCGTCCAAAGATCCCGAAACTGACCAAGATTACTTCTATGATTCGAGGGAGTGGACTTGACTTCATGCAAATATCACAGGGTCAAAAAGTTCTTGATTCCCAAATTATTCTTTATTATTCAAGTGTCCATCAAACAATGACGACAGTTCACAGAATCATTTCCAATACTCCAAGTAAATCCAAGATGATCAAAATAACATCAAACAGCCGACGCTTTTCGTCCAATGAAGGACATCATCAGGGCTGTTGAAAAACAAACCAGATATAAGAAAATATTCATAACATAAATATAATCACATTTTCAGATATTTCCTACTAGTCTCAGTATTTCGACACCTGCTTATTTCACAATCTAGTATCTCGACCTATTGTTTTAATTCTACCCCCACCAGTGTTGGGTTTACATCAAACCAAATTATACGAATATATTTATAAAGCTCACAGAATTTACAAATTTTGTTGGAAAGACCTGCATAAGCTACATCCATCACAGATACAGTAATTTCCTCTCTATACATCACAAATCCCCATTTTTGCCTACCTTGCAAAAGGCTTTTCTAAACACTTCCCTCTTTCCAGTTTACGTCAAAATAAATGCACCACAGTATTGCCTCAAAAACATCACATAGATATATAAGATTCATGGTCCATATATTCCTATTAGCAATCAGTCTATTATCTTTAGAAAAACTTAGGTTAAACTGGTAACCCATAAGTTACAGCCCTCCATGTTTTTAGATCCCATCATCATTGACCTGCAATCTCCATCTTAATTCTACTCCTGACCCTCATTTAAGTTATCTAAACATTCCTAACTCCCTATGCCTGTTACCCTTATCGGCATTTCCACCAGTTCTTGCTGCAAATTCTTACCTATGTTTCAGGTCTTTTCAGGTGCAGGACCTCAACCTCCCTTTCCAATGTATCCTATTCTGTGTCATGAAAAAAACACAATATTTAATCCAACCAAAAATAACAGATTGATGCTATTACCCAACCTCTATCAAGTTGTCTCTTAGCAATTCCTCAAAATTCTTCTTACCACTGTAACTGTCAGCCAATCTTCACAAAACAAATCTCAAGAAAGCTCATAATATTCTCTTTAAAGTCTGTATCTGTGAACAGAAGTACACATAAAAAAATATATATTGAAAACAAAACTCTGCATAAAGGAGAAGCTTGACCTCCTAGTGCTACTACTACCATGCTGCAACCATCACCTCACCTGTTCTCAGTCAAAATTCCTTCATTCAAGTTCTGTTAAAAGAAGAAATATAAACAACAAATCCATGTCACTGACTATTATCTCTACTATTTTTAAAAGCAACTAGTGCATAGAAAGAATATGTCTCTCTCCTCCCCTCTTTACCTGAATCCATTCAATCAGTTCGTCTACAGGAAGTCCTGATCCATGGCGACGGGCATCTCATCTGGTAACCGTACACTTTACCTCTTCGGGTTGCCGTTATTTAAACCGACCCTAAGCCAATCACCATTGCTCCAATTTCCCGCTAAAAAATCTTAACCAGCCTCCTCTCAGGTCCGCGCTATACTATTTCCGCCTGCATAGCCATCAACCAATCCCCATTCATCTACGCTCACGCAGATATGTTCCCACTTAGGTCCGCACTGTATTCCTTCCGCTGAGCCCACAATCCTATCTCCCGCTGAGTCCGGCGATTTCCGCTTCCTTACATGCACCAATCATATGTAAAGACAGCGCCCTTCCTATTCTGACATAGATTCCTCGTTTAAAGGTAAAGTTTGTGACCTTATTCCTATTGTGTCCGGTCAACATTATTTCCGGTTAATTATCAACCAATAGGATTCCAGTACATCGAATATTAGCGAAAAATAGCTCAATCTTTCCTTTTTGCCGTTTCTGTCCACCAATCAGGTAAAAAGACAGGAACTTTCATATCATCTCGCGTCACCCGTGCCAAGTGTTCTTACAAACCTATTAAACAAGTTGTGTTGTTGGAATTAAAAGTCCTGTACCACAACCAGCACAATGTATCCATTAATGCACACCTAAAATTATAAGCATTATATTTTGTTCCTCTGCACTCTAAATATTCAAGGCTCATGTTCACCAGTTGTAAACCACATATTATAATCGCTTATATTCAATTACTGTTATTACATTGATAACCATCTTCTTATTAGTGCAGGTTTAAAACACAAGAAATTTGACCATAAATCAGCACACAAATTTTTCTGAAACCTTTCATTAATAACCATCTTATTATTAGTGCTGGCTTGCGATACAAGACATTTAACCATTAACCAACACACAGATTTTCCTGTAATCTTGTATTATTCTCACAATAATCGTCTCACCTCAGAGTCCTCAGCACTGAATATTTCTATCCATTGCTATCAATTACATGTCAAGCTAATTTTCCTTTGCTTCTCCTCTATGTTAAACTTCATATTACATCCTTGAAAGACTTCTACATTTGAGACTACGCCTTTTATTATCCAACAGGGATAATTCAAAGAAAGTAATGCAGCTCATGTTCTGTATTGAGTCCACATCTCACAGCCCTACAGCGACTGATCCAACGCGACTCCTGCTGTCGCAATTGTAAAACCCAATCACCTCCTCGTTTCGAGATCTCCACTTTCTGTAATCCATGAAATCTGATCTTATTCCTAAATTGATGATGTGTTCTAATGTGTGTATAGATGGGTGACCTTTCATCACAATTCTGAATGGATCTGACATGCTCCTGTATCCTAAATTTGAGTTTTCTCTTCGTGCTCCCTATGTATACTTGATTACATTCACATAGAATGGCATAGACCACCCCCTCACTGTTACAATTAATGAATTATTTGATTGTATATACCTGCTCCGTGTTGAAGCTAAATTTCTTGGTCCTATTCATACCTATGTCACAAACATTACATGAACCACACGTAAAGAAACCCGCAGGAGTCTGGTTCAACCAATCTGCATGTTTCTTCTTAATAGGCTCCAAATAGTTACTACTGATCATCTGTTTGACCGTGGGACTCCTCCTAAAAATTACTTCAGGGCGTTCTCCCAACGAAGATACTAATTGTGGAACACCCCTCAAAAGATTCCAATTTTTATTTAGAGCCTTATACACATCTTTTCTGTTCTCACAGTATTTGGTAACAAAGGCTACACGACACATCGGAATTTTCCTATCCATTTTCTGCATCAGCGTTGATTTCCTTTCAACTCCCAATATTCTCTTTCTTGCTTTTCTGAGATCTCCCTGTTCATACCCTCTCTGAATTAGCCTGTTCTGCAAATGGTCTAATTCTTCCAAAAAGTCTGTCTCCTTACTACAATTTCTCCTAATTCTCACCATCTCTACATAAGGAATCCCTCGAATGACTGCTTTGGAATGGTGACTGTCTGCTCTAAGGATTGAGTTTGTGGCAGTTGGTTTTCTATATAGCCTACTAATGATCTTATCATTTTCCACTCTTAGTTCAACATCCAAAAACACTATATGTGTTTGGCTCTGTTCCAACGTCAATTAAAGAATAAAAACAAAAAGAATTAAAACAATAGGTCAAGATACTAGATTGTGAAATAGGCAGCTGTTGAAATGCTGAGACTAGTAGGAAATATCTGAAAATGTGATTATATTTATGTTATGAATATTTTCTTATATCTGGTTAGTTTTTCAACAGCCCTGATGATGTCCTTCATTGGACGAAACGCGTTGGCTGTTTGATGTTATTTTGATCATCTTGGATTTACTTGGAGTATTGGAAATGATTCTGTGAACTGTCGTCATTGTGTGATGGACACTTGAATAATAAAGAATAATTTGGGAATCAAGAACTTTTTGACCCTGTGATATTTGCATGAAGTCAAGTCCACTTCCTCGAATCATAGAAGTGACCTGCAAATAGTCATTAGGGTTGATACTGAAAATTAGCAAAACTCGCTAATAGTGGGCACAAGATATAAATACACTTTCTAGAAAGGTCAGATCTAATGTTTTTATGTGATCTATATACCTTTGGTATTATCTGAAGGTTTTTTTTCCAGCTTCCAGCCAAGGGAAAAACCTGAAATCGTACCCAACTTTAAGCACCTTGGGCTGGGTGGAAGAAGTGACTTTGCCCCCTTAAACCCAAAAACTTAAGTCATCCCTGGAGATCAGAAATGGGTCTGAGACACTCCTGCGATGTGATCTGACGTATACTATGGGGTCCTTGGGTCCAGAACTAGAAATGTGATGTGACTCCGAGCTCTATGGCCTAGAATTGAAAAAATTAGTTTGACAACAAACACCTCGAAATGTCACAAATAGGAGTCAGACACATACTAGGAGGCTAGAAATACCCTCTAGCAGTTGTGCCATGTATTTACTGATAATCAAACATAGCAGTAAAGAAATGTCTATAAATAAAGTAAGTGAATTACATTTATAGAGCACACAGCTACCTCCAACAAAGGTGTTGCAGCACTATTTTTTTAAACTTCATATGGCACTTGTGGTGTCACTTGTGAAATATTGCACTTCATGATTGTCTAAAAAATAACACTGTTATGTGTACTGTGATGTAGTTTTTGACTAGCTTTGCATACTTTTAAAATAGCTCCCAGTGGATATTTTGACACATATTTCCAGAACATATAACCTAAATACACTTGCTACAAAGTTTAGATCTGATACTAAGAAGGAACTTATGTACCTTTTGGACTATATAAAATTTCATTATTTTCTCAAATAATGTTCAGCAGATCTTCATTCCTTGATAATTAGTCAAGAAACTGCCTATCCTGCATGCAAAAGTTATAAAGGGTCCTCAGTCGTGGCATACTTCATCATCGGACCACTCACCCAGAAACATTAATCTTCTGGGTAGGCTTAGCCAGACACCTGGGATCTCTGGATGTTGTAGGGAATGAACAATTACAATTATCTAGGGTGTAATCAAAATGTATTGATGTAATGATGGTCCCCCTGATAATATTAAAAACCCCTTCAATGCATTAGATCATATTTTTAACCTTTTTTTGATCATGTATCTAACCAATTTAATTCTTCTCCTTCTCCAATAAATGATTTTCTTGACACCGCATAATCAAACATCAGCTCTTCTTCAACATCAATATCTCATAAGGCAGTTAAAATAATGACATTTAGCATTTTGCCAAATACTAGTAATGTTACGCGATTAGGCTTAATGTTGCACACTTTCCTTGAATGATGTATCAACCGTCCGATTGTTTCCTTTTTTGGGTGACACACACAGGGCACTGTTTTTGCATCAACACACATTTTCCTGTCAGAGGGTTCCTGAAAGAAGAATAAGTATCCCATCTCTTCTTCTAGCGACTCTTGCATCATTTGATTCCCTTGCTCTGTTGTGATTACCATCCCGTGTTAGTCGCAAATGAGATCTCCTTTTTTGAAGTCTTGTGTAGATTACTTTCGTCCCCTTTGTGGCATCAGTTGTGATATGGAGCCCTCTCCATAGCTGATATTCCACCAACGTTGCTATTTGTTGATTGCTGACTTTCCCTTTAGTGACTGCTCTAAGAATCCAGCCCTCAATGATGTCTTTTACTCTTGGCAGGTTCTTGTTCCACTCCATATTCTTGTATAAAGTGCTTATTTGATTCTCTGTTGGCTGTCTTCTTCTAAAGTGATCTGCAGAAAAAGAAAAAAAACAGTACTTCAGTGTCATTTAACATTATATATTTTTACATCAAATATACACCCTGTTTATAAACTTCCATTAAAAGTGAAGGACACTTACTCTGCACTTCTTCCTTGCGCAATGTTTGTTGCATGATTCTCCAACTGCGATAGCAGTACCGTGTATGCTTCCCAGCCAGTGCAACGCAGACCTTCTTTTTCGATGGTTGCCCATTTAGAGACACAGGAAATTCTTTCAGTATTCTTTTAAGAGCTGATGCATTATCAATTTTAGGACAACTGTACGCTAGAGCAGCAATTCTTGATTTTTGTTTTGAGTGACAATTTTCCCTGTAAAATACAAAATATCCATTTAAGATACCCTTAAAGAAAAAATACAAAGTTTTGTGAACGCCCTTGCAAAAATGGATTATAATTTAGTACTATAAATATAAACATACTGTTCTTCTGTTTCCACAACTTTGGCTTGGGTGATGCTGGTAAATCTGTCTTCTCTGGAACTAAAATAAAATAGACAAAAATGTGTCAGAGTATTCTGTGAAATATCTTGTCAAATGTAAATTATATCTTTGAACAAGTTACATGCTTACTCAAGATTGTAATGGGTCAGTTTTTCCAGTAACTTGGATGCTGAGCAAGCATTTTGCATTTCACAGCTTCTGTTTGTATTGCCACTAGATTGTGTTATATACTCCAGGACAATTAGTTTCTCTTGGCCACATAAATGTTTCACAGCAGCATCTTTAAAGATTTGTACAACTTGTTTTCTCTTCAGAGTTGGTAATCTGTATCTGTATTCATTTAAGGCCTAGGGCAATGTGATTCCTGCAAAACCCTACGCACCCAGTTTTGCAGCCGGGCATTACATCAGGGAATATCATGGACTTGTTTCGATAACAGGAAAGCATCAAAGGGACTGCGGAGTAGCAGTGTCAAGAGAAGGCTATGGATGTGGATACACGCTGTTCGCATTCGACCTGACACCGGACATGGAAGATGGCGATCACTACAACCTGGTCAAAAATGGGAATCTAAAAGCTGAAATACTTTTGTCCACCCTAAGCGTGGAAGGGTATACTCAGATGTGAGTCCCTTGCTCATTGCACCATCAGGATTCAAGCAAGCCGGGCCGAAGACGCCTGAAATGGCAGAAACCGGTCCCCGGAAGCTTGTTTCCTTCCCAGTGTAAGAATTGGCTGTTGTAGTCTGGTCTGCCCTGTTCCCATGATGCACTGGGCCAGGGACAGACTAATTTGCATACAGCCAGGTTCTGAAACTGGGATGGTGCAATGAGCTAAAAAACGGTGTTGGATCTAGCCCTGATCTCTTGACTGGGTGAGAGTACTCTGCTTAATTCAGAGACTCTGTCCATCACCACCCCTTGTTGTAAATAATTTTGTCCACCCTAAGCGTGGAAGGGTATACTCAGATGTGAGTCTCTTGCTCATTGCACCATCAGGATTCAAGCAAGCCGGGCCGAAGACGCCTGAAATGGCAGAAACCGGTCCCCGGAAGCTTGTTTCTTTCCCAGTGTAAGAATTGGCTGTTGTAGTCTGGTCTGCCCTGTTCCCATGATGCACTGGGCCAGGGACAGACTAATTTGCATACAGCCAGGTTCTGAAACTGGGATGGTGCAATGAGCTAAAAAACGGTGTTGGATCTAGCCCTGATCTCTTGACTGGGTGAGAGTACTCTGCTTAATTCAGAGACTCTGTCCATCACCACCCCTTGTTGTAAATAAATACGATTCGCAGCTCCACTGGTAGCTAATGTGAACATGGTCGTATTCTCTGTATTCGACAGCATCATTCAGATCAACCACGCAAGGCAGATTTTGTTTGACTATCTTTAAAAACATTTGTGAAATGGATACGGGGCAGATACGTGACTTCTTAAGCAGACATAAATACGCTAGGAAATACTTTTTGGGTGTTTTCCCTAGCGATGGGTTACCAACCGAAATAGGGGCAGAAAGACCATGCACCCTAGTCTTTAACACAGACCGGCATGACCAGGCTGGGACACATTGGGCAGCCATGTGTATAGATGTTGACAAGGTTACCGTATTTGACAGTACCGCAGAGTTCCCTGAGCACAGACTCTATACACCACCTATATTCAAGTTTGTGAAAAAAGCTGCAGCTATGGTGGAGTATAACAAGCTAAGGGTGCAGGATTCCATGGCCATCACATGCGGTGAACACTGTATTTATTTTATCTGTAAAATGTCACAGGGTGTTTCGTTCAGAAATTTCTTAAATCTATATTCGAGAGATCTTGTTAACAATGATTTTATAGTTGCGAAATATGTAAAAGAAAACACCCGGGTGTCGGTCAGACCTGTGAAAACAGAATATGTACCTTGTTAAAACTGTAAGGGTTTATAACAGATGTGTGCTTAATGTTGAACTTGTAAAATAAAGACATTATATTTTTAAAAAACATGCATTCAGACTCTGTATTTCAATATACATGCACCATAAAAAATTTTTTTTTAAAAAGACGACTGAGACGGTTTGAAAAGTTATAACAGGTGTTTATTACAAACAGGTAGGTAGGTTGGTCAATAGTTGACAAAACTTTATTGAAGAAACCTAGGAATACAAATCACACCCACAATTATTCAAAAATCCATGTGAGGGGTAGTTGGGGCAATGTCTTTTCTTTTTTCGATATGTCGCCGGCTGTGCAGGGGTAGACCATTTAGGGGATAGCCTTCGAACTTCAGAACCTGTAGGCGATGGTAGTAGGGGGTCCTTCAAATTATCTAGCAGGCGTCTGTGTTCATTATTACCAACAAGCGTGGAGGGTATATTGAGTTCAGCAGCGGCCCTCAGAAACTGCTCCCAGCCTCTCGGGGCAATTTGAGGCGTTAGGATTTTGAGGTGTGTGAGACCTTTGACTAGATCGTACATATGCGACCCTGCAACCGGTTGGCCCTTGTAGAGAAACTCGCCTTGTTCATTCCAAGAGGTTAGGTCTTTAGAAGCGGCTAGTTTACTCATTATCATCTGCGCAGCCCCTCTGTGCCTTATATTTTTTAAGAGGTCTCCAACAAAGGTATCTGAGGCTGTCGCAAGATCGGGAGGCGGTTGTCGGGGCTGAGGGTCGGGGGCCTGAGCTGCGGGTTGTTCAGAGTCTGGGGTATATAGAGTCAGCTTGTTTTTCTCGGTGTTCCATTGGCCGTAGTAATTTAAGAAATTTTTGAGTGCTGGTGTATAGGTTAGCCTTGTCGTAGGGGTTTAGGTCAGTCCTGCTCAAAATGTCTTTAATTTCAGTATCCAGACGTAGAGTCTCATTTCTACGGATATCCCAGACGTTGTCCGAGGAGGACCCCAGATGCTCCAATTGCTGCCTAGGAAGGAACCAGATAAATTTTTGTGGCATGATCCATCACTGACCCGAGAGGAGGCTTGTAATTACAGGTATAGCTATCCCCAGCAAGTTCCCTATAAAGCCCCCAAACTGTTTCACCAGTTTCTTCTTGGTGACGAGTGTGGCCCTTTTATTACTGAGCTTCTTGATAAGCCTCTTCTTCTTCTTCTTCTTCAGAACCTGTAACTGACGCTTTGATATAGGGACGTTGCCTTTTAGGGTGTTTAGGGCCATTTCTGAAATGGCAGCCACTAAATCGTCAGAAGCTGTTCCCAGGATGGCCTTTCGGTGTTGGGGGCTGGCTGTAACAGGCATTTTCAGGAGGGCTAAATTACGGGGTAGGTGTGCAGACATGGTCACCACTGAGCGTTATAAGGGTGGGGCTGTAAATGGCTCTAAAATACATCAGCACTGCTTTTTATAGGTCCTGGTCTTGGGCTTAGGGGTGTAAACTACGGGTAGCTCTGGGGGAAAAATATCAGCCCGTAGTCTATAGTCTTCTAGAGTTTCATTTTTTAAGTCTACCAACAGGTACCCATGGGGTTTTGCTGTAGCGTTGTTAAAGGCCTCCATGAAGAAGTGTGTGTTTCCGGGGTACATCTGTTTAGCTATGACGGGTATTTGTTGTTTGTCACGAGGGTTTTTAAATAAAAAAAGTTATGAAGCATTGAGAGCTATTGACCTACTGTTCTTGCCTTTGTAAAACAAGTTCTGCACAATGTGGCAGATGCTTAGAATACGATGATGTGAATACTGAGTAAAAGCTCTCTCTAACTCGGGATGATCACCACCTTCATGCATCAGATCATCACCAATTATCATATTTTCAAGGGTTGGGGGATAGTAGCTCATCATCGTTGAGTTTATCCGGTATATCCTCTATAAATTTGATATGGGGGAACCGGCGGCCCAAGTCTGTATAAAGAGGCTGCCAGCATGAATAAAGCCACACAATGTTGTTAGGGGTTTGTGATAAAGCAGAGGCGGTATTTTCCAAGAGCTTTTTTATAAAGTAGCTTTTACCACAGTTTGAGGGTCCTGCTAGCACGCAGGAGAACGGATGCTGTAACCTAGTGTCCATGCTGTGGCGGCTGTCTCTCTAATGGGTCTAATAACCATAAGGCAGTGTTTTATAGTCGGTGATCAGGACACTTTTATCAAAAACAACTGGCAATGTTTTATGTAGAGGCTGGGATGTGATTTCCCACTTCTTTTTGGATCTGACTATGTAGGGCTGGTTCACGACTATGGTTTTAGCAATCTCAGAATCGTCTGCTGTAGCGTATTCATGCACCAGAATCTTCAAACTGTCAAAATTGATTTTTAGGGTGTTGCTGACATTTAATGTTATCCCTTTGACCTTCATACACACCTTGTTCTCGTTGGTACGGTGACTGTATGTTTTAGGCCCGGAGGCTGTATATTCAATTATATACTCATCCTTATCTAGCTCACTGGTTAGGTCACCCAGATAATCTCCTAGAGGAGGGTCTTCATCCCCCGGCTTGCTCAGAAAAATCACAGAATCTGTATCGTGATACAAGCAGCGATCCTGGAGCTTATCCATAACCCCGTAAAGCTCTATACAAGCATGGGCTGTCGTGAAGCAGGCTATGAAAATGTTTATGTTGTTACTCGATGTGGGGTACTCTTGGGCGTATTTCCAACACAAATCCGCGGTATCGTCATCGATAAACTCGCAGCTGGACACCTCGTAGCATGGGGCAAACAGGTACTTGAACAGTTCATCAGGATATGATATTAAGGTAGTATTTGAAAGGTTTGTGTGCTGTGCAAATTTTCCCCATAAGGAGTTGAGACAGAGTTTGGCTAACTGGCGGCGTGCAGGATTGACCTCTATCAGATGGGGGCGTAAACGGATACCCTCGTGAGCGTAGTAGTCGTCGATGTATTTCTGTTTTGCATCCTGACTAGTACACCATTCAGGATACCCTGAGGCCTCCTGTTTCCTCTGAGAAACAAATTAATGTAGGGGGCAAAGAGTTGTGTTGTAGTGCTCTTAAAATGCCACACTTCGTGTACTCTACCTAGCCTGTACCCTTTCTCTAAGGCAGCTTGTACCTCGATGCTACACCAGGTCCCTGTGAGCGTCCTTTGTTCATCGGTGTGTCTGCAGCCGTCAACCTCTTTAAGCATCGCACATGTTCGGCAGAGGGGGAACATCAGCTTGCCATCGACTCGACATGGTAACACAGGGAAGTAAAGCTGCTTAGGAGGATAGATTTCACATTTGATAAGCCCAAAGTATTCGGATAAGGGATTAACATCTCTATAGATGATGGTGGGATGACCCAGTGGGTACAACTTCATCTTGTTCACAAAAGGGTACAGGCTGGTGAAATCATAGTAGTGTATTTTCTCACCCTTACCAGCAGCCTTGTATGGCATTTGTACGCCCCCCAAATAAGGCATCGCGGGGCTCCAGAGGTTTGGGTAAATCACGAGTCTGAAGAAAAGAGCAGAGACCTGTGTCGGTTTTTAACATGTCTAACCACTCATGCTCCCATAGAACTCTCATAGTAAACCCCTGCTTTTCAACATACAGGGCCTTTGTCAGAGTACGTCTGTATAAGTGTTCAAAGGTGGCCCCAAACATTTTGTTATACTCTTGGGGCTTGTAACACTTGGGGCAGCCATGGTAAAAACAACCGTTGAATTCAAAGGCCGTCAGCACACCCTTAATTACAGAGAACCCGTCCAGGTAGTAGGGACCAAGACGGTATTCACCAACCTGTAAGGCATGTTGAATCTGGATGTCTTCCTTCTCAGAGACGTGTATGAGCCATTGGATAGATGGGGTTGAATAACGTTTCTGTTTACCGTTATAGAGGTCTGGTGGTACTAGAGCGATAGTTTCTGGCCTCAAAAACATGTGCTTGTAGATGGACATACACATGGAGACCAGAGTGACGCTTTGAAAAGGGTCTATGTATTCGACCGCTTTTAGCATTTCAGGGGTTTTGGATGTCAAGGCCTTGACTTTCTTAGTCAGTGTCTTAGGTTTCAAGACCGTGACTTCTTTAGTCATAGACACCACAACATCTCTGAAGAGGTTACAAGCTTGCCGCAGGATCATTACATCCGCCTGACAATAAGCTTTCAACTCTGTTTGAAAGTGAAACTCCTTTTCACGGTTTTCAGAGTACCATTGTAGAAAGCTCACTTTCTCATCAGGCATCATGTATTCAATCCCGTAGCTTTCAGGAGGAGGCATGGCCCCCACATAATTCTAGTTAGCCCAGGTGTTAAACAAGTGTGGAAAATAACCTTTACACCCTGGGAACCCAAAGGCCTTTGGCAGCTTGCTCAATTTCATGGGTAGGAAATTCAGGGTGTCTATGAAATGTATTTTGAAATGGCACACTGTCATCAGCATCAGTTTAGACCCCTGGGTTATGAGTTCCACCTGTATCTTTTCACGAATCATGTTTCGCAGAATAAAGAAGGAGTCGTAGGCTTTTGAGTTGTGGGCGAGCATGGTATACCCTTGGAAATTGGATTGAATGAAAGTGCTTAGGAAATCACCAACACACGTTCGTCCTTCAAACTCCCAGCTGGCGTCGGAAGTTAGATGGTGTGCGTAAATATAGTTAGGCTGGTGTACCCCCGTCTCTTGTGTGCACTCTATATCAAACACTGTATAGTCTTCGGTCTTGGTCTGCGGTGGACCTTTAACCATATAACACTGGTGGTTGGGGCCGTCAGTGTAAGACACATGGCAGCGGGGGCAAATCATACCTTTACACTTGTGATCCGTTGCCACATACCGCCCACACTCGCTGCAGTCCTTTTTAGGGATGCAGTTGAAAGATTTTACGTGTATGTTCAAGCAGGCTTGCGAGCGACAAAACAACCTACATGTGCAGCACCTCACCTTCACGGTGGCGTCTTCTATGCACCCGTCCCTCTGACACATCTTACAATGCATTTCACACTGGTGGTATGTTTTATTGTTGTATATATGGTCGCAGTGGGCGCACACATACTTGACCCCCAGAAAACCTTTAAGGTTCAAGATGCCGTAAAAATTATTTTCGATGTGGAGGACTGTTGGAACTGGGGTCACCAGTCCCCTAGGGTAGCATGGCACGAGCGGGTAGGCATCCGAAAGCACATGTGTTAAGCGATCATGCAGCACACACTCACACTGAGACAGAAACCTGGGCACGCAATAAATGACTCCACTCCAGAGCTTGTATAAAAACAAGTAATGTGTATTAAGATAAATAATCAGATAGAGCAGGATCAGGGAAATCATAAATTCATTTAAAATACATGTGTCTCAAAACTTGCGATCAATATTAGATGAATAAATATCCGTTCTGCAATAAATATTAAATATTGGATCAATAAATAGTTAAATACATTTTTAGTGGGACACAGGCCCGTCCTACGCCTTGCTTCTTGGTCAGTACCTGAAAGGAATACATCTCAAAGTCATAAGAACAACACTGCATTAAGCATCAATATCCATTTCCTCAGGTAAACAAAGGGACAGTTCCATAACAGAAACATCTCCCCGCTGTAGGAATAAACAATTTGTTAAGTGTAGTTCAAACATTTCCTTAAATATGAAACATTTCATTTGCCACAAAAGTATGTGGACGTAACTCTCCTCCTGTAATAGGAATTAAACATTTCATTAAGAATAATTATTCCATATAACAAGGTTGGGCATCCCTTTGGGAGAACTTCTCATTGGGCCCAGCTAACCATTGCATTAGCCAGCACTAACTAGGAGAAAACATTGCAATCTAGGTAACCATCCCCTTGTGCAGGAATAACTGTATCAGGGCTACACCAACATTCCATCAGGGAAGTAGATATCCCTACATTGAGCAGGTGTAAGTAGATCTCTGTTATAGCAGGGGTATGAGACCCTTCCATGGGCAGGAGTAAACATTGCCTCAAATGAGGTCAACACCTTTCATTAGGCATAAAGTATTTCTTTAGGCATCACACACCATCCTATTACCTGATGCCTGAACAGGCAGGGCCTTCCCCCTATTAATCAGGAGCTTACAGGTAAAACATTTCCTGCAATAGAGATAATCAGTTTAGCAGAAGTAAAACACTTCACTGAGGGTAAAACATTGCATTAACCATTTCCTTAGGCAGGAATGAAACTCCTATGGCAGGAATAAAAACACGCCACTGCGGATAAAACATCTCATTAGGCAGTGTAACTATATCCTTATAGCATTAACGTTCCCCTACTCAGCAATCAACAGTTAACAACTCTTCAAGGCAGAGATAACCATTTTTAACAGGCAAGCCTGAGCTTAGAAGACTTGGTTTATGCATGTAAAGCCTTTTAGTAAATGTAAACATTTCTTTAAAGCAAGGAGCACCTCACTCCATAACTGTGGGCATGTGCTCCACCTTTCAACCAACATGAATAAATGTTTCATTAGTCAGCAGACACAGTTCATTATGCAGCTGTTGGCGTTTCCACCCCCAGGCCAGGATCAACATTCTAATTCCTACATTAAGCAGGCATAAACCTTTCAGCACCCAAGAGTAATCCTGTAAATAAGTAGAGGTTATAACACTGGGGCAGGGGTGTAATAAAACTTCTATAGTTCAGAATAATCCTGGTTCCAAGCAGGAATAACCACTTCAAAACTCTTCCCCAATCATAGGTAACATCCCCCTAATCAGGAGTAAACATTACAGGGAAGGAATCAGGCATAGGCATTTCATTAAGTAACTTATAAATAGAACATTACTCATTGCTAGAGAGCAACATCTCATTAAGCAAGCACAGGCCTTGCTTTAGACTAGTAAAACATTTCTGTTAATTAAGGTGAACATTTCAATAAGCAATTCAGTAAAGCATTCTCAATGAGCATTTTACTATGCCTTGGACTCCCCTATGCAGGGCTAAGCCATCGCAGATGAACTCAGTATGTCTTTAGGCCTACGCCGGAACCAGGGCCCAAACAGTTCATGAATGGCAAGCCTGTCCTCAGGCATAAACAGTAACTTAATGGCCTCCATGTCACTAGAGGCACATAGGGGCCAACAGGTGGGCACTTAAGGTCAAAAATACAGCGTTTCTCTGGGGCCTACAAGAGAGCGCTTGGAGGCACAATTACAGCGCTTCTATGGGACATTCAAGAAAGCGCTTGGAGTGAAATTACAGCGCTTCCCTGGGCACTACCTCAGTTCCTCACATGACAGCGCTTGGCCACAGGCAATGCTGGGGACAGCGCTTCAGCAGGCAATCCGGTTTAGATAATAGCACCCTGCAGGTACAGCACTTCACAAGGCAGCAACCCCCTTCAGTACCTCAGCACTCTTCACAGGGACAGCAAAGGAGCGTTGGGGGAGCAGGGAGTCAGCGCTTCAGAAGGCAGCAACTTCTAGAGCCACAGAAGTTTTTGGTGACACAGCGCTTCAGGGGGATAGCGCTTTTCAGGATTCACAGCGCTACGATATAGCAGGCAATTCACAGCAGAGGTAGCGCTCGGCAGACAGTTCATTCCAGGTAGCGCTGCTGAAGGGCACCACAGAATATAGCACTTCAGGCAGGAATCACGCCCAGGATTCTAGCGCTTCACAGACAGCAGGGTGCAGGGCTATAGCGCTTTGGCCCACACGAGGTGGGGGCAAGACCAGCAGGTCTAATAACATTCAGTTCAGGGTGCTGCAGTTCAGGCAAATATAGCGCTTCAGAAGGCAGCAACCCCCTCCATTACTTCAGCGCTCTTCACAGGGTCAGCAAGGGCAGCGCTAGATAAACAGGACAGGTGACACCCCAGTAGCAGGTTAGCAAGGGAGACCCCAGGTGACATCAGGAAACGCAGGGTCAGTACCGCGCCAATACCTGTTTGCTTCTTCAAAAGTCCTGTGATGATTTAATTTCTTCTTAGCGCTTTAGGTTTCTTGCGCCCTTGTAAATAGAGGCTTAGTTTCTTGTTGGCGTGATGTTTCTTGCGCCCTTGTAAATAGAAGCTTAGTTTCTTGTTGGCGTGATGTTCCTTACGCCCTTAGTTTTGTTGCTTGGTTTCTTGTTCCTTGAAGGGGGGAATAGTTTGGTGGCTGGTGTTCCAAGTTCTTCTCAGCCAATCCCTTCAAGTGGTCCCTGGGGGTTCCCTGCCGTGGGGTTAGGTCAGTGGGGGGGTACAGGATGCCTCAATACTTGTAAAGCAGCACACTAGGCCCTGTCATTCCAGCATCATAAGACCCTGCCCTGACCCCCACTGCCTATCCTCCTGCGTAGGTACTTCCCCAGGTCTCCCCTTAGTCCCTCTGACAGGAAAGTTTACCTTCCTTTCCTTATACAGTGCCAGTTGACAGTTGGCAGTGGCAGTTGGTGTCACCTCACCTGTTCCAGAAGGTTCCAGGGGGTTCTAGGAGGTTCCACCATTCTACCTGTGGGCAGGCTGGCAGGCTAAGTTGATACATTGTTTGGAGGGTTCCAGCCAGGCCCTAGCCACTAGAATGCGCCCACTAAACCCTGCTGCAGCAGCAGTGGTCAGTGGCAGCCATGTTAGGGGTATAAGACACCTGCATCTTAACATCAGTTTCACAGTACACAGGGCTTTCCTCACTACACAAGGCCTATACATTGTTGTTACCATGAGGGCATTCTGATTTAAAAGGGAAATAAAAAGGCGAAAAATTTTGGGGAAAGGGCCAAGTCTCACAAGGACATATACGGTCTTGTTTCTCACAGGTTCCCCGGTTGTAAAGTACTGCCAGGAACCGCTGTGATAAAGAACTTTCATCGTCACGGCGAAATAGTTCTCAAAAAGACCTATATCGCCAAAGCCGACCATACAGTCAGGAGGTATTTCAAGAACCTCATGGGCTTCAGCAGCTCTAGACATGATGACAGCATCAGGGGTCTTGCGATCCATCAGCAGACCCATGATGTTGGCTGCCAGACATGTATTGGCAGCGGGGTTGTTAAAGTTGAGCAGCCACCGCTGTTTCTTACCAATTATTTGACTGTATAGTATGCTCTTTAAAGGTCTGGAAACACCCCACTCATGCCCCCGTACAATGAGGGCTATGACTCTAAAAGTGCCATAGGCGACTAGTTCAGCCTTACTCTGTAAAAGCCTTGTGAGGTTTTCTAAAAATTACACAGGTCAAAAACATCTCGGGTCTTCCGCCTGGTGAACAACGGAGTGTCAAAACCCTGCCCCTGGAAGCGGAGTTGGAAAAAGTCATTAGGACCCACATCGTGTAACAACCTTTCTATGAGCTCCTGCACAGCCTGATGCATAGCTAGAACACCATGAGTGGTTGATGTTATTTGGTGTAGGTTAACAAATCTAAACTCCTCATAGTGTTCTACGGCCCTAAACCTCTCTACATTGCGAGTGTAACTTCTAACACTCTCTAAAAACAAGGGCTCTGGGCCCTCATCAGTAGGAGTGTGAGTTGCGGAGGTGTTCTCTGCTGTGTCATTTTGGGGGGTCATGGTGGGACATGTCTCAGGGGTCCTTGTAAACCTGCGGGCAGCGCATATTCTCGCCTTCTTCAGCTTATGTATTAAAAGCCGGCGATGCTTTGTACTATTAAACCACTATTTTTTTTTACGGACCTATGCTTTTCTAGATACCAAGCCCCAGCCTATCTGAACAGGTAGGTCGGTGTCACTGTACCTCTTGTTCATGGAGGCCATCACTACAAATACGCCCATAGGACCTTCTGAATGTTGCTGTGTTTGGAGTTTTAAAGCACGCCCCCCTACCCCCTTCAAATGGCCGACCCTTGGTATGTTAGACCCTGCACCTATGTATTGTCGGTGGTGAAGTGCTGGTTTATATGTCATCACCAATTATCATATTTTCAAGGGTTGGGGTAGTAGCTCATCATCGTTGAGGTTATCCGGTATACCCTCTATAAATTTGATATGGGGGAACCGGCGACCCAAGTCTGTATAAAGAGGCTGCCAGCATGAATAAAGCCACACAATGTTATTAGGGGTTTGTGATAAAGCAGAGGCGGTATTTTCTAAGAGCTTTTTTATAAAGTAGCTTTTACCACAGTTTGAGGGTCCTGCTAGCACGCAGGAAAACGGATGCTGTAACCTAGTGTCCATGCTGTGGCGGCTGTCTCTCTAATGGGTCTAATAACCATAAGGCAGTGTTTTATAGTCGGTGATCAGGACACTTTTATCAAAAACAACTCACAATGTTTTATGTAGAGCCTGGGTTGTGATTTCCCACTTCTTTTTGGATCTGACTATGTAGGGCTGGTTCACGACTATGGTTTTAGCAATCTCAGAATCGTCTGCTGTAGCGTATTCACGCACCAGAATTTTCAAACTATCAAAATTGATTTTTAGGGTGTTGCTGACATTTAATGTTATCCCTTTGACCTTCATACACACCTTGTTCTAGTTGGTACGGTAACTGTATGTTTTAGGCCCCGAGGCTGTATATTCAATTATATACTCATCCTTATCTAGCTCACTGGTTGGGTCACCCAGATAATCTCCTAGAGGAGGGTCTTCATCCCCCGGCTTGCTCAGAAAAATCACAGAATCTGTATCGTGATACAAAAAGCGATCCTGGAGCTTATCCATAACCCCGTAAAGCTCTAGACAAGCGTGGGCTGTCGTGAAGCAGGCTATGAAAATGTTTATGTTGTTACTCGATGTGGGGTACTCTTGGGCGTATTTCCAACACAAAGCAGCGGTATCGTCATCGATAAACTCGCAGCTGGACACCTCATAGCATGGGGCAAACAGGTACTTGAACAGTTCATCAGGATATGATATTAAGGTAGTATTTGAAAGGTTTGTGTGCTGTGCAAATTTTCCCCATAAAGAGTTGAGACAGAGTTTGGCTAACTGGCGGCGTGCAGGATTGACCTCTATCAGATGGGGGCGTAAACGGATACCCTCGTGAGCGTAGTAGTCGTCGATGTATTTCTGTTTTGCAGCCTGACTAGTACACCATTCAGGATACCCTGAGGCCTCCTGTTTGCTCTGAGAAACAAATTAATGTAGGGGGCAAAGAGTTGTGTTGTAGTGCTCTTAAAATGCCACACTTCGTGTACTCTACCTAGCCTGTACCCTTTCTCTAAGGCAGCTTGTACCTCGATGCTACACCAGGTCCCTGTGAGCATCCTTTGTTCATCGGTGTGTCTGCAGCCGTCAACCTCTTTAAGCATCGCACATGTTCGGCAGAGGGGGAACATCCGCTTGCCATCGACTCGACATGGTAACACAGGGAAGTAAAGCTGCTTAGGAGGATAGATTTCACATTTGATAAGCCCAAAGTATTCGGATAGGGGCTTAACATCTCTATAGATGATGGTGGGATGACCCAGTGGGTACAACTTCATCTTGTTCACAAAAGGGTACAGGCTGGTAAAATCATAGTAGTGTATTTTCTCACTCTCACCAGCGGCCTTGTATGGCATTTGTACGCCCCCCAAATAAGGCATCGCGGGGCTCTAGAGGTTTGGGTAAATCACGAGTCTGAAGAAAAGAGCAGAGACCTGTGTCGGTTTTTAACATGTCTAACCACTCATGCTCCCATCGAACTCTCATAGTAAACCCCTGCTTTTCAACATACAGGGCCTTTGTCAGAGTACGTCTGTATAAGTGTTCAAAGGTGGCCCCCAACATTTTGTTATACTCTTGGGGCTTGTAACACTTGGGGCAGCCGTGGTAAAAACAACCGTTGAATTCAAAGGCAGTCAGCACACCCTTAATTACAGAGAACCCGTCCAGGTAGTAGGGACCAAGACGGTATTCACCAACCTGTATGGCATGTTGAATCTGGATGTCTTCCTTCTCAGAGACGTGCATGAGCCATTGGATAGATGGGGTTGAATAACACTTCTGTTTACCGTTATAGAGGTCTGGCGGTACTAGAGCGATAGTTTCTGGCCTCAAAAACATGTGCTTGTAGATGGACATACACATGGAGACCAGAGTGACGCTTTGAAAAGGGTCTATGTATTCGACCGCTTTTAGCATTTCAGGGGTTTTGGATGTCAAGGCCTTGACTTTCTTAGTCAGTGTCTTAGGTTTCAAGACCGTGACTTCTTTAGTCATAGACACCACAACATCTCTGAAGAGGTTACAAGCTTGCCGCAGGATCATTACATCCGCCTGACAATAAGCTTTCAACTCTGTTTGAAAGTGAAACTCCTTTTCACGGTTTTCAGAGTACCATTGTAGAAAGCTCACTTTCTCATCAGGCATCATGTATTCAATCCCGTAGCTTTCAGGAGGAGGCATGGCCCCCACATAATTCTGGTTAGCCCAGGTGTTAAACAAGTGTGGAAAATAACCTTTACACCCTGGGAACCCAAAGGCCTTTGGCAGCTTGCTCAATTTCATGGGTAGGAAATTCAGGGTGACTATGAAACGTATTTTTAAATGGCACACCGTCATCAGCATCAGTTTAGACCCCTGGGTTATGAGTTCCACCTGTATCTTTTCACGAATCATGTTTCGCAGAATAAAGAAGGAGTCGTAGGCATTTGAGTTGTGGGCGAGCATGGTATACCCTTGGAATTTGGATTGAATGAAAGTGCTTAGGAAATCACCAACACACGTTCGTCCTTCAAACTCCCAGCTGGCGTCGGAAGTTAGATGGTGTGCATAAATATAGTTAGGCTGGTGTACCCTCGTCTCTTGTGTGCACTCTATATCAAACACTATATAGTCTTCGGTCTTGGTCTGCGGTGGACCTTTAACCATATAACACTGGTGGTTGGGGCCGTCAGTGTAAGACACATGGCAGCGGGGGCAAATCATACCTTTACACTTGTGATCCGTTGCCACATACCGCCCACACTCGCTGCAGTCCTTTTTAGGGATGCAGTTGAAAGATTTTACGTGTATGTTCAACAAGGCTTGAGAGCGACAAAACAACCTACATGTGCAGCACCTCACCTTCACGGTGGCGTCTTCTATGCACCTGTCCCTCTGACACATCTTACAATGCATTTCACACTGGTGGTATGTTTTATTGTTGTATATATGGTCGCAGTGGGCGCACACATACTTGACCCCCAGAAAACCTTTAAGGTTCAAGATGCCGTAAAAATGATTTTCGATGTGGAGGACATATACGGTCTTGTTTCTCACAGGTTCCCCGGTTGTAAAGTACTGCCAGGAACCGCTGTGATAAAGAACTTTCACCGTCACGGCGAAATAGTTCTCAAAAAGACCTATATCGCCAAAGCCGACCATACAGTCAGGAGGTATTTCAAGAACCTCATGGGCTTCAGCAGCTCTAGACATGATGACAACGTCAGGGGTCTTGCGATCCATCAGCAGACCCACGATGCTGGCTGCCAGACATGTATTGGCAGCGGGGTTGTTAAAGTTGAGCAGCCACCGCTGTTTCTTACCAATTATTTGACTGTATAGTATGCTCTTTAAAGGTCTGGAAACACCCCCCTCATGCCCCCGTACAATGAGAGCTATGACTCTAAAAGTGCCATAGGCGACTAGTTCAGCCTTACTCTGTAAAAGCCTTGTGAGGTTTTCTAAAAATTACACAGTGTCAAAAACATCTCGGGTCTTCCGCCTGGTGAACAACGGAGTGTCAAAACCCTGCCCCTGGAAGCGGAGTTGGAAAAAGTCATTAGGACCCACATCGTGTAACAACCTTTCTATGAGCTCCTGCACAGCCTGATGTATAGCTAGAACACCATGAGTGGTTGATGTTATTTGGTGTAGGTTAACAAATCTAAACTCCTCATAGTGTTCTACGGCCCTAAACCTCTCTACATTGCGAGTGTAACTTCTAACACTCTCTAAAAACAAGGACTCTGGGCCCTCATCAGTAGGAGTGTGAGTTGCGGAGGTGTTCTCTGCTGTGTCATTTTGGGGGGTCATGGTGGGACATGTCTCAGGTGTCCTTGTAAACCTGCGGGCAACGCATATTCTCGCCTTCTTCAGCTTATGTATTAAAAGCCGGCGTTGCTTTGTACTATTAAACCACTTTTTTTCTTTACGGACCCATGCTTTTCTAGATACCAAGCCCCAGCCTATCTGAACAGGTAGGTCGGTGTCGCTGTACGTCTTGTTCATGGAGGCCGTCATCACAGATACGCCCATAGGACCTTCTGAATGTTGCTGTGTTTGGAGTTTTAAAGCACGCCCCCCTACCCCCTTCAAATGGCCGACCCTTGGTATGTTAGGCCCTGCACCTATGTATTCTCGGTGGTGAAGTGCTGGTTTATATGTTTCAGGCTTTGGTCTTGAAGCTATGGTACCTTGTTTGAAGGGGTCTAGGGAAATAGTGTTGTCTTGTTTGAGGGGCTGTGGGGCAGCAGATGGCCTCTGCTTGAGCAGTTGTAAGAAGCGTACAGACTTTGTCACTAACCTCTGGACCTTACGGGTATATTTTGGGGTCCTCTTATGAGCACCAGTGGCTGTGGGGGTCTTTAGGGGTTGGTGCTGCCATAGTCACGCCTGTATACCATGTATGTCGGCCACAGCTGCCTGACACGCCTGTATTATCACTTTTTTACACAACCCATCCCTTTCCACGACCTTCTGTTGGGCCTCTCTCTTGAAGCTGATATTGGAAAGCCCCAGCTCAATTTTTATATTTGCGCCCTTCGCCTGATGTTTTAATTTTCGAACAGCCATCTGCATCTCTTTTACATGAGTCCCCAATACATCTAGGGTGTTTACAGACCCATCGTGTTCCTGCTTAGGGGGACCCACCTAGCGCGTCCTTATAAATGGATGCAACTCCTCAGGACCCTCTATACTGCTAACTGCCATAGCCCCATTCTGTAACGCCTGCTCAGGACCCTCTATGCTGCTAACTGCCTTAGCCCCATTCTGTAACGCCTGCTCTGGACCCTCTATACTGCTAACAGTCTTGGCCCCATTCTGTAGCGCCTCATCAGCAACCTTTATACTACTAACAGCCTTAGCCCCATTCTTTAAAGCCTGTTCCTGGCGTGTTTTAAAAATAGCGAGCCTCCATTGCTGTTGGTATGGTGAGTTCAGGAGTGTAAAAGTGCCATAAGGGTGTGCAATAAGCGGAAAATCATAGTAGTCCACGGCGGAATTGTCATCCACACTTTTTGCTGAGGGCGGTGTGGGGCTTACGACGGCCTCGGGGCTTGACACGGGACTGTACCGGGGCTGGCCGCTGGGCTGGACACGGGCCTGGACACGGGCCTGTACACTGGGCTGGCAGCGGGACTGAAACCGGGGCTGGACACGGGACTGTACACGGGGTTGGCAGCGGGGCTGGACACGGGGCTGTCAGCGGGGGTGGTAGGGTCGTATGCTCCCTGAGGGGTACTAGGGGACAAAGGGTATGAGGATTGTAAGGAGCTGTCATTGTAATCAGGGGGACTAGCTGAAATGCCTGTGTTATGGTGTGGTGACTGGTTACCTGGGTTCTGTAAACCCTCGATGTTCGAAGACCCCTGGTACACCGCTTCTGGGGTTCTACCTATGCTGTCTACCAGCCCCTCATCAACTCTAGAGCACCGCTATTCATGCTAGAAGGACCTTCAAGGGGTTGCGCATTATCACCTGTTGAGCCCCTTGGCACGGCCTGAACACTTACAACCGGTTTTGGGGTCTGCTTCAGGGCGTGCACCTCTACATGAACAGTTATTTTATTTGGCAATGTCTGGGGTTTCAGGACGCTGGGTGGATCCAGCGTTGCATTAGGGTTGCTGAGGGACTCTACTAACTGTAGCTTAGGGACCCCCGGTTTCAGCTTCAGATGTTTTCTTGAGAGGCGCGTTGTTTTAGGGGCTTGTGGCGGCGGCATCTCTTCTACACCCACCGGTACAACTACCGCCTCCTTGGGGCTCATGGGTGTATAGGCCTCATTCAAGGGCTTGGCATCCCTTTTTACAGATACGTCTAAGGGGCTATCTTGGGGTTCAGGGGTCCTCGGTTTCTTCTTCTTCTCAGGGCTTAAGGGCCTTGCCTGGACCTCTGGGAGCACCGGCGCTGTCTTCTTTAGGTTTAAGGGTTCTGTTTGGGGCTCTGTGAATACCTTACAGGACTTCACATGCTTTAAAGGGTTGGGAAGGTTCTCTGAGTCCCTATGTTTCTTCTTAAAGGTTACCACGGTTGAGACAGACATCCCTTTTGATGCCCTGAGAGGGCTCAGACCCGATGTACCGGTTTTACACAGACCCTGCCCTGTGTTATCTGTGTTTGTAAACACTCTGTCAGTGCTGACCCCACCCCTGTGCAGAATAGATTGTTGTAGAGGATTGTTCATCATGTTGGCTGGTGTGTAGGACGTTGAGAGTTTCTCGTGGCGTACACGCCTACTCACGCCTTTTGCGCTGTTTCTGTTCTGGACGGTTGCTGCTATGTCCCATAAGGGCTGCGCAGGCCTCTCTTCAGCAGCATGTTTCTGTGACGCTTCTAAAATATAAACAGAAAAATATATATATTAGAGAAAGCATAAAACAACACGTACAAGCACCACCATCCTACGTTCTACACAGCCACCTTTTTTTTATATAGGCATTGCTAAAAGCCGCTGTACCCTTCTGCTTGAGAGTCTGTAACACCTCTAGTACTTCTCACACCCTTTTATAAAAAACACACCTGAATGAGGTCTTTTTGCAGCTCCTTTCTTTGGTAGGGGTCCAGCTTTACACTTTAAAGCTTTCCTCTTCAGCGGTCTTTCTTGTGGACGTTGCGCAGCCTCTTGTACCTCAACACCGTCCTGGCATAACGTAGGGGCACCTGTAAAGAAAAAATTATACCCAACATTAGTCATCTTTCTGAGGAGTCCCCCTACACACCCTCAGGGTCAGGACTCTGTCCTACCCCACCAACTCCCCAGCGTCTTAGGCAGTTTAAATAACAGCGGCCTTTTTATTTACATGTAGGAACTGAAGTGTTTTGCACACTGTTCAGAGCTCCTTGAGCCTCGAGGTACACCATAAGATCTTCAAAAACTTGTTGTAGGTTGGGATCATAAGCTGTAAAAGCATACATACATGAGAACCCATTAGAAAAAAAAGAGAACTTCTGAGAGATTGGTGTACAAAACTAAGTAGAACTACACAACTCTATATATATATATATATATATATATATATATATATATATATCTACAGATATATATATCTATAGATATATATATCTATAGATATATATATCTATAGATATATAGATATAGATATAGATATATATATATCTATAGATATATATACATCTCTATATATCTATATCTATAGATATATATATATATATATATATATATATATATATATATTCACTGAAAAAACCATAGGTTATAGACCATATATAGTTAGGAATTAGCATTTACAAAACCTTGAAAATTCACTGAAAAAACCATAGGTTATAGACCATATATAGTTAGGAATTAGCATTTAAAAAACCTTATTTTACTCACACAAAACCATTGAAATTCCATATATAGTTAGTTGCACTAACTATATATCGCGCACCTGCAATCCACTGCTGATGATGTCACATATTACATCATTCATGACATGGTCAGTGACATCACTGATGACATCACTGATGACATCTCAAATGACATCACTGATGACATCACTGATGACATCTCATTTGACATCAATGACCACATCACTGATGATATCATTCATGTGACAATACAATGCATCTCCTCACATTTTAATATAACCTCTGTTTCACCCAGTGTTAAATACAGAATATAATTTTTGAAACCATTGACACACCAATACTAGTTACTACATACGCACTCACTGATTCCTACGTCTACACACACCTTCACTCATTCACCCATACTATCATTCATACATACAATCACTCATCTTTACAACACTATCATATGCACTCATACACCTATACAGACACTCACAGTCTGCCACTCATCCATGGAGTTACTCACACACCTAGTCAGTCCTGTAAAGAATCAATGACACTTCCATTTTCTTGTCTATACAGTTAAACATAGAGCACCTTACATTTTCAAACATATACTAACACATACTTACCTTGTTATACAATCATTGATACAAGTACACATTGATCTGCACAGAGTCACACACCTCCCAGCCAGCCACACACACACTCAGTCTCCCATACAAATACTTGGACAATCAATCAGTAACCCATATAGTTAATCATATAGCTACTGATCAAAACATGCAGCAGTTTACAGAACAACAGACATAATGATGCACAAATTAAGACACTTTAGTCACTAACCCATGCACTCAGTGAGACACATTTAATCACTCACTCATGCATTCAGTCATGCACCTACTAAATCCTTTGTCCAGACACTTATACTTCCACTCATTCTTCAATATGTAAGACACATTTTAACTTTACAGAAACATACAGTCACTGGATGTTGTCATCAGTGATGTCATTTGAGATGTCATCAGTGATGTCATCAGTGATGTCACTGACCATGTCATGAATGATGTAATATGTGACATCATCAGCAGTGGATTGCAGGTGCGCGATATATAGTTAGTGCAACTAACTATATATGGAATTTCAATGGTTTTGTGTGAGTAAAATAAGGTTTTTTAAATGCTAATTCCTAACTATATATGGTCTATAACCTATGGTTTTTTCAGTGAATTTTCAAGGTTTTGTAAATGCTAATTCCTAACTATATATGGTCTATAACCTATGGTTTTTTCAGTGAATTTCAATGGTTTTTTAATAGCAAATATCATAAGCTGTCGAATGTCAAGTACGTGGTAAGTGAAAACATTTTCGTGTTTATGCACACTGATCTGCTTTGAATGGTGCCCCCCCCCCCTCATTTCTATTAGGAGTACTCTCTCTTTGCAGATAGTGAAAGGTAGTTAACGCAGGTCTTTGCCCCCATTGTAATCCGTCGTGCCTGCTTCTCTCTCCATTTGATTCATTGTTATCCAAGTATTTACCGTTTTAGAATTAGTTCTCTTTGGTTCATTCTCTATTTACAAACAAACACAGAGTCGCAATACTCTGTTTAGTCTTTGCAGATAACGAAAAATCGTGTAAAAAAAAAGAAAAGGAATCGAGCAAAATCAGTAGGCCACTAATGGGATCTCTTTTTGACCTCGCTAAAATAGAAACATTAGGAACAACCCCTCATGACAAATACAAAACTAGTGAGATGAACTGAACTCCACACAATGATGGCTGCAAAACAGCTCGGCTCCGCCACCCACCCCGCCCAAAATAACGATAAAGAACGGCTGCCATGATTGGTTGCGGAATGACCACGACGGAGCTACGAAATGGTGCTGCTCTCATGCTAACCCCAGCTTCAGTCTGAAACATCCAGAAACACTGTAGACTACCAATTCGATCAGTTCCGGTAGCGCCCCAATGTAACCCGGTAGAGAAGAACTAGCCCTCCCCTCTTTGACTGATGGTTCTTGTTGCCTGTCCCTTCTGTTGTCATTTAACAGAACTATTTAGCCTGCTGAAAGGGGTTGTGTTCCGACCGCTGGTTGGTGGAGACATTTTGACTATATTCTGTACCTGCGTTGTCGCGTAATGCGTCATATGACGCGCCGCGTTAGCGCATCCGGAAGTCATCCGGGGCGCGCAGCGCGTAACGTAAGCATAACAAGTCATGTGACTTGTTAATAAAACTTTTCATTGGTTCATTTTACTTTTCTTATTGTAATGATGAAAGGCTTGGTCATATGACCTAAAAATTACGCTTTTCATTACTTCCGAACATTATTTTTTCTTAAATATATGTTATAATGTTCCAGGCTAATGTACTTTCCCGGAAATTTTACAACTGTCCTGCAAGTAAAATATATTCTTTTTTCGAGAAAAAGAGCGTTTCTTCGTCCCATGACGGAGCCGTTGAGCAAAAGAGGGTCGACCTGCTGTCTTAGTCGCCGATACGCCTGAATATGAGATTCTTATTGATCACTTTATGTTGCAGGAATAGAAAACACAACAGCCCTTGACCATTTATCTTTACTGCGTTCCTTCGTATTATACCTTTTACCCTTCATGTAATTGGTCTGCTTTATTTCACTTGCCTTTTAATGATTCTAAAACAGTGACTATTATTAAAAACTTTACCAATGTATATACTACTACCATGTTTTCTTTTAAAAACCTTTATTGTGAAAATTTCATTATACAAATACGAGCCTATAACCACGTGGGCCGGCCACGGAGCAAACTGTAATCGTATATGATGAATAGACATTTACACTGTAGAGGAACGTAACGGGCGGGCCATTACGTTGCAAGAACTAAGGTGTCTAACAGTTACGGAATCGGTGGACGTACATTTTATAATTAAAATACGACAGGGCCAGTTACAATAAAATTATCTAGATATACATTTGCGGGCAAGTACCATGGGTGACGTTAATTCGAACTTTCAACAGTACAGTAATCAATAACACATCAGAACTTAATATCAATAGGGATGTCGAAATATTCAATCAATTCTCGTCCCCGCCCGCCATTTGCTTCAAAACTGCATACGTATCTCGTGATTTCAAGGTTCTGCAACCAGTACACAACAAGGAGTTACGAGTCCCATTTATTCTGGCGCCATTTTGGGCGAGGACGGGCAGGTCCAGGATATAGTCAAAATGTCTCTACCAACCATCGACTATGATGATGTTCATATGCTGTATTTATTAGAGTAACACTCATCTGTCCACATGAAATTAATTTGCCACAATCTAAACATGTCATTTTAATCTTTCCAAAGTTCTTCTAAATATTTGGGACCGTTTCCCTTGCCTCTGAAGCTCTCAGTGCCACTTCTTTGATGAATGTACTAGCAGGTCAGGGGTTCTCCTCCAAATCTCTCTTTTATGCAGCACTATAATTAATTGGTGCCACCTCTCCATATGACGATGCATGGTATAGTTACCACAACTATATTTTTTTTCGGTTCCTCTGGAGAGTTCATCGTGGCAGATGAAGCGTGTAACGTACCGGGCATTTACCTTTTTTTGCATGTACAGGAAAGGAAAAAAAAATCGAGCGTCCGAGTTCTAAGGTGTCCCAGGGCCATTTTAGTGGACCAGGCCCAAATCCAAAGAACAGGCCGCCATTTTGAGAGTCCTGTTGCAGCCGCCTGTCGCTGTAGCATCAAGAGCAGCCGAAACTCAGCTGAATGGCAACTGAAACGGTAAAGGGGCGCCCCACTACAGCAGACGAGCCAGGCCCAAATCCAAAGAACAGCTATCTCACAGGCTAATGGGGCGACCCACGCCGAGTTTCAGCATTGTAGGATGACCACACAAGTACAGCAACTTGCTAGACATCACCTCGGTGCCATCCGGATCTCGGCGCCCCACTGCAGATGAAGTGCCTCTCAACTATGAAACCACCACGGTGACATCCGGATCTTGGCGCGTTGTGCTGCCTTCGGCCTATTCGCACATCGGTCCGCTACTGACGCCATCTCACAGGCTAATGGGGCGACCCACGCCGAGTTTCAGCATTGTAGGATGACCACACCAGTACAGCAACTTGCTAGACATCACCTCGGTGCCATCCGGATCTCGGCGCCCCACTGCAGATGAAGTGCCTCTCAACTATGAAACCACCACGGTGACATCCGGATCTTGGCGCGTTGTGCTGCCTTCGGCCTATTCGCACATCGGTCCGCTACTGACGCCATCTCACAGGCTAATGGGGCGACCCACGCCGAGTTTCAGCATTGTAGGATGACCACACCAGTACAGCAACTTGCTAGACATCACCTCGGTGCCATCCGGATCTCGGCGCCCCACTGCAGATGAAGTGCCTCTCAACTATGAAACCACCACGGTGACATCCGGATCTTGGCGCGTTGTGCTGCCTTCGGCCTATTCGCACATCGGTCCGCTACTGACGCCATCTCACAGGCTAATGGGGTGACCCACGCCGAGTTTCAGCATTGTAGGATGACCACACCAACTTGCTAGACATCACCTCAGTGCCATCCGAATCTTGGCATCTCAACGCCTAGTGGTATCTTCCATACAAAAAATATTGTTACGCTGCCTTTGGCCCCATTCGCACATCAGTCCGCAACTTAGACATCACCTCGGTGCCATCCGGATCTTAGCATCTCAGCGCCTTGTGGTGTCAGTCAGAAAATATTGTTGTGCTGCCTTCGGCCTATTCGCACATCGGTCCGCTACTGACGCCATCTCACAGGCCAACGGGGCGCCCCACGCCGACTTTCAGCATTGTAGGATGGCCACACCAGTGCGGCAACTTGCTACACACCACCTCGGTGCCATCCGGATCTTGGCATCTCAGCGCCTTGTGGTCTCTTCTACACCGGAAATATAGTAGAAAATATTGTTGCGCTGCCTTTGGCCCCATTCACACATCAGTCCGCTACTGACACCATCTCACAGGCCAACGGGGCGCCCCACGCCGACTTTCAACATTGTAGGATGGCCACAGAAGTGCGACAACTTACTAGACACCACCTCGGTGCCATCCGGATCTTGGCGCGTTGTGCTGCCTTCGGCCTATTCGCACATCGGTCCGCTACTGACGCAAACTCACAGGCCAACGGGGCGCCCCACGCCGACTTTCAGCATTGTAGGATGGCCACACCAGTGCGGCAACTTCCTACACACCACCTCGGTGCCATCCGGATCTTGGCGCGTAGTGAAGCTGCAGCAGCTGCAAATAAGCTTCAGACAGTGTTACAACCGCTGCTCAGAACTCTCAACTATGACACCACCTCGATGCCATCCGGATCTTGGCGCGTTGTGTTGCCTTCGGCCTATTCGCACATCGGTCCGCTACTGACGCCGCCTCACGTGCCAACGTATTTTCTCCGCATTTTATACCCTATGCCGCATAACAGGTCATGTGACTTGTTTATAAAACTTTTCATTGGTTCATTTTACTTTTGGTTTCCTAATGATGGAAGGCTTGATCATATGACCTAAAAACAACACTTTTCATTGGATGAAAACTTTTTTTTTTTCCCAAACGATGAAAGCCCCACCTTGTTTCTGGATGTTTCAGACTGAAGCTGGCGTCACCATGAGAGCACCACCATCTCGTAGCTCCGTCGTGGTCATTCCGCGAGCAATCATGGCAGCCGCTCCCCACCAGAAGCCTGCAGGAGTCGGGGCCCCCAAAACTTTTGATGAATTCTCAAGGCGGAGGGGACGCTTTCGAGAATGGGGTCCAAGACCTAGCAGACAAGCGTCCGATTTCCAAGGTGTCCCAGGGCCATTTCAGTGGACCAGGCCCAAAAAGGAAACAGCCTGCCGCCATTTTGAGAGTCCTGTGACAGCCGCCTATCGCTGCACCGCAAGAGTGGGCGCAACTCAGCTGAATGGCGGATTTTGACACAGTGGACCAAAAGCGGACGGAATGGCAACTGAAACGGTAAAGGGGCGCCCCACTACAACAGACGAGACTCCACCTGGAGAGGCCCGTTCACGCCGCCTCCCCCGGGGCGCTCCACGCCGTTATTCGGAGCAGCATTGTAGGATACCAAAACCAGTGCGGCAACTTACTGGACATCACCTTGGTGCCATCGTTCTGCTGCCTTGGAACTATTCGCACAACAGTTTGCTACTGATGACCCACCCCCCGCGACGCCCCACGCCGTTATTTGCTGGGTGGCAACTTACTAGACATCACTTTTGTGTCATCTAGATTTCGGCGCGTTCTGCTGCCTTGGAACTATTCGCACAACAGTTTGCTACTGATCACCCACCCCCCGCGACGCCCCACGCCGGAAATCTGGACGTTGTGCTGCGTTGGGACTATTCGCACAGCCGACCGCTACTTCGTTGTTTTTCTCTAAAAATGTTTATATGTTATTACTATTTTTGTTTTCTTGTATATATTTATAAATTATTAAAGTTTTATAATCTTACTACTTTGTCGGAGTGCTATATATTTTTAATGTGACACATAATTGTAAAAACTTTGATGTACAAAGAGTCATCCCTGGAATCTTCCGCTTCACGCTCGGTCCCCTCCCCAATCACAATACAGGATGGTTTTCAGATAATAGCAACGCTTCTGCTGTGACGGATCTCATCGAGTGTGGGCCTTGATCTACTATAACTCCTTTGAAGAGGGGTGAATCTTTACAGCTGTGGCTATAAACTACATCTGCAGGGCTAGCTGATAGCCTAGGACCGGCCTGGACAATCGGACACAGAGGAAAAGGAGTGTCAGAGGGTGCGGTAGTGAATAGGGCGAAAGGGAGGTGTCGGGCGGGCACAGGGTGTGATTCTCAGGGAAGAACAGCGCAGATGGGGGGAGGTTTATTACCCATGCATAAAACAGAGAGCGGGGGTGACCACTGCCTGGGGGAGATGCTTGCGAGGGTGGGGAGCCATGCTAAGGATCGACAGCGTGCACAGAGTGGATCTGGTCAAGGCATCTAAAATGGCTGCCGTGCACGACAAAAGTGTGGCATTTGAAAAAAGACAAGATGGCGCACACAATGTTTTTCAACAATTCCTGATTTCCTTCGAATCGAACGTTAACAGACGTTGGGGCATATTACCAAAGTTAAGCGATATTTATCCCTAACGATGCATTGCAAAGATTTTTTTACCGTCAGAAATTATCGCAGATAAACCTTGCTATTATCAAGGTTTATCGCAAATACGATAAAAAACGAGCGCAATGCATTAATATCGCTGAAAACTCCGCGATATTCATGCATTACCGAGCTAATGCTCTTAGCCATGTTATCCACCTCCCATTGGATAACATGGCTAAGAACTGCTCAGGGCAGCTGTTACTTTTTGGAGATATTCGCGCTTATCTCGAATATTTCCAAAAGTTGATAATAGGAGATAGCGATGTTAGCGACTGTTTCCAGTCGCTAACATCTTGGCATGCCCACTTTGCATGTCATTAGTGATAAATATCACTCACATGCAAAGTGGGGCCCAAGATGGTCGCTATCTCCTACTAGCCGTCGCTAACTGGTGTTAGCAACAGCTACGTAATACAGATATAATTTTATCTCCGCGAAGCGGAGCGCTGTTACAGATATATATCTTGTTTTTGAACGTTAATTTCTCAAAATGCACTGAAGCACATATATTGAGACCTAGCAAAGGCACATCGGGCTACCAGTCCCTAATATTTTACCAAGTTTCGTGCAAATCCATTCAGCCGTTCGATTATTATTATTATTTATTTTTTTTGCCCCGCGGGGCCCTTTTAAAACCTCCACATCAAACCTAGGGGATCAGCGAGGATCTACTATGCCCCCTTATGGTCATTTGCCCCTTCGCTTTGGCCTCCTCTTGTCTCTCGATCCTACCGAGAGACAAGATGGCGGCCGCTACGGACTGTTTGGAATGTTTACAGACACCGGAGAGCCAATCAGCTTCGCTTCGCAAAGCTCCGTAACGCGAAAATTACGCGAAGCGGTCCGCTGTTACAGATATATATCTTTTTTTGAACGTTAATTTCTCAAAATCCACTGAAGCACATATATTGAGACCTAGCAAAGGCACATCGGGCTACCAGTCCCTACAATTTTGCCAAGTTTCGTGCAAATCCATTCAGCCGTAAGATTATTATTATAATTTTTTTTTTTTGCCCCGCGGGGCCCTTTTAAAACCTCCACATCAAACCTAGGGGGTCAGCGAGGATCTACTATTCCCCCTTATGGTCATTTGCCCCTTCGCTTTGGCCTCCTCTTGTCTCTCGATCCTACCGAGAGACAAGATGGCGGCCGCTACGGACTTTTTGGAATGTTGACAGACGCCAGAGAACCAATCAGCTTCGCTTCACAAAGCTCCGTTGCGCGAAAAGTCCGCGAACCAGTGCGCTAACTGGTCCGCTGTTACAGATATATATCTTTTTTTAAACGTTAATTTCTCAAAATCCACTGGAGCACATATATTGAGACCTACAAAAGGCACATCGGGCTACCAGTCCCTACAATTTTGCCAAGTTTCGTCTAAATCCATTCAGCCGTTCGGGCTAAAAGTGAGGCCAACCGCCCTATGGAAAACTCAATGTTAAAAACACGTTTTGGGACCCCCCTTTTTTCTCGGCCCCCACTGGACGAACCCCCCCCCAAATTTTTAAGGGCTGCTCAGAAACAAAATGTGCCATTTTCCTGAAAATTTCAGCCAATTCCGTCCACAAACGCCAAAGTTATTAGACATAGAATTTTCAAAAAACCCATAGAGAAAAAATCCTAACTATATATACCTACTGGCGACCGCCAGTAGGTAATATATATATATATCTATAGATATATATATATATATATATATATATATAGATACTAGCAGCCCGTCCCGACCTTGTCCGGGTGCAACAGGCTTCCCTGCCCGCCCCGACATTGTGCTGCGGCCCGGGGCCCGGCCTGTCCCCTCCTGCCCCGGGTGCAACAGGCTTCCCCAACCCCCACCCTCCCCGACATTATGCAGCAGCCCGTGCCCCCGCCCGGCCTGCCCCGACATGGGGCCCCTTACCTGAGCCGCCACTACTCCCGCCTGTCTGCTGTACGCACCGCCGCTGGCCTGTCCGCTGCTCCTCGTGTCACTGCTCCTCCCGCGTGCCATGTCCGCCGCTCCTCGTCGCGCTCCTGGATGCCGCTCCTACCCGTGCTCCTGACGTGAGCACGCACGTCACGGCCGGCGCTACTTCGGAGGGACTACTTGTTTTTTTTACTTTAAATTTTTTAAATAACGTTTTTCAAAAAATTTATATAGCCTATAACCATCTACACACCCTGACGATTTCAACGGTGTATCTGGTGTGTGGATTGGCGCTGTGGTACCCGAGTTTACCCGCCTCAAAGGCTGAAAGTTCTTCCTTTATTAGAGTAGTATAGATACCTGGCTGCGGGGCTGGCAATTGTTCGGCGTTGCTAGTTATTACAGTGGTGTCCAGCGCCGGGGGTACACTGGTAGCGGCTGTTTTTGCAGGGTCTTGCATCTGTATTAAATAAAAAACACTGGTTTTAAAACGCCTTTCTTAAACAAAGTATTACAACTTCAAACAATTCCTGTAGGCATTTTAAAAAGCCTGTTAGAGGGTTGCAACAACAGACATTTTTTTAAAAAAGCGTTGCATGTGCTGCGCTAAAACATATGTTAAAAAAAAAAACAATCTGCGACATATCCTTTTACTTATGGGTAAATCACTTTAGGTACACATGGTCCTTCTGGCCCACAACCACGGCCTCTAGTTACCAGGTACTCTTTTGCAACTGGTACACTTCACTTATCTCTTGTAACACCCTGTTTGCTACCTCTTACATTTTGCGTGCTTTAGATACTTGTTCAAGTGCCACCAGTGCCTACATAGCGCTTGTTCTTGTGCTTGAGTGTCTGCCTTATATTGCAGTATTATGCAGCTAATTGTGCTTGGTTTTCTCTTAGACCCTGCACACATGCCACTTCATTTTCTTTCCTCATGTAGCTTAACGTTTGCTTTTGTAACCGGCACACATGTCACTTTTGCCTCCTGTAATGCCCCTTTTGCTATCTCTTGTTTTATGTTTGCTCACAATTGTCACTTTTGGCCGCCTGTAATGCCCCGTTTGCGACCTCATGTATTTTGTTTACTCACATTTGTCTCATGTAACTTAACGTCTGCTTCTGTAATTTGTTCACACGTCACTTTCTCCCCTGGTAATGCCCCTTTGCTACCGCATGTATTATGTTTGCCCACATTTGTCACTTTTTTCCTCCTGTAATACCCCGTTTGCGACCTCATGTGTTTTGTTTACTCAAAATTGTCACTTTTACCCCGTGTAACTTACACACACTCCTGCTGTACAAGGCCCAACTCCTTCAGTGATGAGTTGGTGACATCACTGAAGGGGCGGGCCTTGCACAGCAGTCACGGGGAAAAAAGCTCCATGCGGCCATGCTGCCGCTGCTCCAGGGGATCCACGTGGAGCCATGGCCACGGAGGCCAAAAGACCCCCGGAGCCCACCCCACAACACCCCCGTGCAGCGCCCGATGCAAGCGAGCTCGGGGGTTTATTTTAAAAAAAAACAACAACTTGGCACTCAGGCCCCGGAGGCCAGAAGACCTACGGCGCCCGCCCCACAACACCCCCAAGCAGCGCCCGATGCAAGCGGGCTCGGGGGTTATTTAAAAAGAAAAAAGAAAATTTGCACTCAGGCCCCGGAGGCCAGAAGACTCACGGAGCCCACCCCACAACACCCCCGAGCGGTGCCCGATGCAAGCGGGCTCGGGGGTTATTTAAAAAAACGCTGCACACTGGCCCCAGAGACCAAAAGACCAACGGAGCCCGCCACACAACACCCCCTGAGCAGCGCCCAATGCAAGCGGGCTCGGGGGTTATTTTTTAAAAAACAATGCCCAAAAGCCGGCACTCGGGCCACAGAGCCCCGTGGTGACACCAGGAGCCCTCCCCAGACACCCCGAGCAGCACCTACAGCAAGCGGGCTCGGGTCATTTTTAAAATAAAGAGGCACAACAGAGCCCCCTGGACCCCTACAACTCTCCCCTACAGGATCTCCTGCACGGATACAGCCCCATACTTCTGACCCTCAAAAACAACGGCTTGGTGAGTACAAAAAAAAATGCATTATTTATTTTGACATGTACCCCTTGTTTATTACATGCTTGAGCTCAGCCACACTTAAAGCATTAGAGAACTACATATACAATATTTCTAGGTGTTGCAAAGTACGCTGCTTCCTGCACCTGGATCCTATTAAGGCCCCTGCATTTTGTACCTTAAACATACACCCCTCAAACTCTATGCCAGCCTTACACCACCAACCCCATTAACATTAAATACCTACACACATAGCTTTAAACTCAATCCTTCAACAAAACCTTTATTCACTTTAAACATTATATTACAATTCAAGTCTTTTAAAAAAAACTTCATTGTCCCCATTATTCACATTAAACACAACACATCGCCTTAAAGCTTAACAGTTTACAAACCATTCTACATAGTACTATTTAACATTTTCAAAACTACAGATTGGTATACTTTAAATACCACATAAACATACATCATTGCGCCATCCATTATTTACCTTCCTTAAACTGTTGCAGGCGGCTTCAATCTGGGATAAGTTGCTCAGGTCCATTCTTGCCTTTAGTTCCAAGGGTTGGCTCTGTGCCTCCAAGACAATCCACGCCAGTCGCTCCACCCAAAGGTCTTGAAGGGTTTGTTGGTGCAGAAATCCACAAGGTGCAGCAAAGCAATCCAGGCCAGTCACTCCCCAAAGGTTTTTTGACTTGGTTGTTGGTGCAGAAATCCACAAGGTGCAGCAAAGCAATCCACGCCAGTCGCTCCTCAAGGGTTTTTTGAATGGGTGTTTGGCAGTGTTCCTTAAGGAGCCTGATTATACCTGTCAAAACATGCTAACTAGAAGCCCCCCACACCCTTTATGACTTGAGGGGGGTTTAGAACAATGTCATGGGGGCCTTTGAGTGGGAACCTTTTTTCTATCCTTGTACAGTATAACCAGTACATCAGTTTATTACTTTGGCAGCTGTTACTCAAACTCAAGGCCTATCCCGGGAAGAGTGGGGTTAGACAATGGGGGGCTTGGGTGGCCATCGCAAAACTCTTCACACCTAACTGACACCTTCTCCTAGGAAGTTGGGATCCCGGGAACAGGATCCAACGCAAAGGTCAGAGTATTTCCTGCCAGGCATGTCAAGTTTGGGACTAGCCTGTCAATTTTCCTGCCAGACATGTCAAGTTTGGGACCAGCCGGTCAATTTTCCTGCCAGACCTGTCAAATTTGGGACCAGGGGCTTTGTGATGTGTTTATTACATCCTAACAGCTGGCACCTTGTTTCAGGGTCTCATGGGAAGCTTTGGCTCTACATGCCACCTGTCTTTTTTTTCGCATCTCAAAGCTCAGGGGTTGCTGGAGTTTATTATTTTATAAGGGGTTTGTGTTAACCTATTTTTTTTTTGTTGAGAGAATTACCACAGGCAGGTTTTGGGAGGACCCTTTACTCATTTGACACCTACATGCCACAGTCTTCCTCCCAGGTTCTAGGCTGGGGGACTCAGGACTGCTCTAAAGCTGTTCAGCCAACAGCTGTCTGCAACCTCCCAGTTTTAAACATGCCCAGGCATTTCCCTACTACATGCACACACTTTTTCTATGCACTTTTTTAAACACATACACAATTACCCCATATTTTGCAGTCAAACCTGTCAGTTTTGGGACTAGCCCTACATGTCACCCATTTTAAAACCAGAGTGTTTGAGGCCAGCAAGTGGCTGCCAGACCTGTCAAATTTAAGGCCAGGGTTTGCTGCCAGACCTGTCACTTTTGCGGCCAGAGCTTGATGTGACTGGTATCCCTACCTACTACTAATATAATATTTGCTTATAATGATTGTCACCATCGCAGAGATTTACCTTTCAATTAACCTATTAACATTCTCTGTAGCGTTGCAAACTTCTACTCTATCAGTGGAAACAAAAAAATAATATTTTGCTGAGCTGCTTTCCATCAATACCTTAGTATTCTTCAGCATTCTGGGACGTAGCATTGTAAAATATACATGAAACCACTACAAAAAACAATGAAATATTCAATTACTGTGCATTAAACGTTTCTAAATGTAAGCGTGACACACACAATAACAATAATTTGTTCATGATACTATAAATTCAGAGAGAAATTAAATAAAAAAACATATATGTATATGATTTACTCTCTCATCCAAATAGAATTTTAAACAGCCTTCTTATTTTAGTGGTCTGTGTTATAAAAAGACACTTAAATGTTCTTCTTCATCATTTAAAGCAAATCGTGTTTCTCGCTTAGGGCCTGTCTTCTTTTCTGTAAATGCTATTATTGCAAATTTCATACAATTCTCAGTCTGATGGGTCCGTTCCAACCATTCTTTAACCTGTGAAAATAAGGTTTTATTTATCACGAACATCTCAAATGAATGCACATTGAAATTAGAAATAAATGGGTAAGGGTGTATGCTTACAACAAAGTTTTTGACAAATATTGCCTCGAGTAGATATTTGAAGAGCAATATTGTTTCCAAATAATACACAACGTGTAAGTGTTCCAGACTGTTTAACTCACTGCTGTTGGTCACTTTTTGAGTTTGACACTAAACACCTCGAAATGTCAGAAATAGGATTCAGACATGTACCTGGAGGCTGGAAATGAGCCCTAGCCACTCTTGCTATATCACCTGAGATATATTATGGAGTCCTGGTAACCACAGGGACCTGCAAACAGTCATTCGGGTTGATAGTGAAAATTGTCAAAACTCGCTAATAATGAGCACTTCTAGTGAGTTTTGCTAATTTTTCAAATAGCTCAGGCTGGATATCAGAGACACTGTTTGAGTGAACAAAATATAAATACACTTGATAGAAAGGTCAGATCTGATGCTTTCATGTGATCTATATACCTTTGGTATTATCTGAAGTTTTTTTGTCCAGCTTCCAGCCAAGGGAAAAACCTGAAATTGTACCCAACTTTGAGCACCTTGGGCTGGGTGGAAGAAGTGACTAAGCCACCTTTAACGCAAAATCTTCAAAAAGTTACCCCTGGAGGTCAGAAATGGGTCTGAGACACTCCTGCTATGTCATCGGAGGTATACTATGGGGTCCTTGGGTCCAGAACTAGAAATGTGATGTGACTCTGAGCTCTATGGCCTAGAATTGAAAAAATGAGTTTGACCCCCAAACACCTCGAAATGTCACAAATAGGAGTCAGACATGTACCTGGAGGCTAGGAATGAGCCCTAGGCACTCTTGCTATATCACTTGAGATATAATATGGGGGTCCTGGTGGCCACAGGGACCCACAAACAGTCATGAGGCTTAATACTGAAAAAAGTAACTTGACTGTGAGCCCTACGCTCTTGGATGGAAAACTTGAGTTTGGCACATAATACCTCAAAATGTCACAAATTGTAGTCAAACACATACTAGGAGGCTAGAAATACCCTATAGCAATTGTACCATGTATTTACTGATAATCAAAACATAGCAGTAAAGAAATGTTATTGTCTATAAATGAAGTAAGTAAATTACATTTATAGAGCACACAGCTACCTCCAACAAAGGTGTTGAAGCGCTAATAGTTTAAACTTCATATGGCAGTTGTGTTGTCACTTGTGAAATATTGCACTTCATGATTGTATAAAAAAAACACTGTTATGTGTACTGTGATGTAGTTTTTGACTAGCTTTGCATACTTTTAAAATAGCTCCCAGTGGATATCTTGACTCATTTTTCCAGTACACATAACCTAAATACACTTGCTACAAAATTTAGATCTGATACAAAGAAGGAACTTATGTACGTTTTGGACTTTATAAAATGTCGTTATTTTCTCAAATAATGTTGAGCAGATCTTCATTCCTTGATAATTAGTCAAGAAACTACCTATCCTGCATGCAAAAGTTATAAAGGGTCCTCAGTCGTGGCATACTTCATCATCGGACCACTCACCAAGAAACATTAATCTTCTGGGTAGGCTTAGCCAGACACCTGGGATCTCTGGATGTTGTAGGGAATAAACAATTACAATTATCTAGGGTGTAATCAAAATGTATTGATGTAATGATGGTCCCCCTGATAATATTAAAAAACCCTTCAATGCATTAGATCATATTTTTAACCCTTTTTTTGATCATGTATCTAACCAATTTAATTCTTCTCCTTCTCCAATAAATGATTTTCTTGACACCGCATTATCAAACAGCAGCTCTTCTTCAACATCAATATCTCTTAATGCAGTGAAAATAATGACATTTAGCATTTTGCCAAATACTAGTAATGTTACGCGATTAGGCTTAATGTTGCACACTTTCCTTGAATGATGTATCAACCGTCCGATTGTTTCCTTTTTTGGGTGACACACACAGGCACTGTTTTTGCATCAACACACATTTTCCTGCCAGAGGGTTCCTGAAAGAAGAATAAGTATCCCATCTCGTCTTCTTGCGACTCTTGCATCATTTGATTCCCTTGCTCTGTTGTGATTACCATCCCGTGTTAGTCGCAAATGAGATCTCCTTTTTTTGAAGTCTTGTGTAGAGATTACTTTCTTCCCCTTTGTGGCATCAGTTGTGATATGTCCTCTCCATAGCTGATATTCCACCAACGTTGCTATTTGTTTATTGCTGACTTTCCCTTTAGTGACTGCTCTAAGAATCCCGCCCTCAATGATGTCTTTTACTCTTGGCAGGTTCTTGTTCCACTCCATATTCTTGTAGAAAGTGCTTATTTGATTTTCTGTTGGCTGTCGTCTTCTAAAGTGGTCTGCAGAAAAAGAAAAAAAACAGTACTTCAGTGTCATTTAACATTATATATTTTTACATCAAATATACACCCTGTTTATAAACTTCCATTAAAAGTGAAGGACACTTACTCTGCTCTTCTTCCTTTCGCAATTTTTGTTGCATGATTCTCCAACTGCGATAGCAGTACCGTGCATGCTTCCCAGCCAGTGCAACGCGGACCTTCTTTTTCGATAGTTGCCCATTAAGAGACACAGGAAATTCTTTCAGTATTCTTTTCAGAGCTGATGCATTATTAATTTTAGGACAACTGTACGCTACAGCAGCAATTCTTGATTTTTGTTTTGAGTGACAATTTTCCCTGTAAAATACAAAATATCCATTTAAGATACCCTTAAAGAAAAAAGTACAAAGTTTTGTGAACGCCCTTGCAAAAATGGATTATAATTTAGTACTATAAATATAAACATACTGTTCTTCTGTTTCCACAACTTTGGCTTGGGTGATGCTGGTAAATCTGTCTTCTCTGGAACTAAAATAAAATAGACAGAAATGTGTCGGAGTATTCTGTGAAATATCTTGTCAAATGTAAATTATATCTTTGAACAAGTTACATGCTTACTCAAGATTGTAATGGGTCAGTTTTTCCAGTAACTTGGATGCTAAGCAAGCATTTTGCATTTCACAGCTTCTGTTTGTATTGCCACTAGATTGTGTTATATACTCCAGGACAATTAGTTTCTCTTGGCCACATAAATGTTTCATAGCAGCATCTTTAAAGATTTGTACAAATTCTTTTCTCTTCAGAGTTGGTAATCTGTATCTGTATTCATTTAAGGCCTAGACACGACAGAGGGTATTAAGCAGCCATCATGGTGGTTATGAAAACCTACGGAGATCCTTCTATGTACAAAGACAATTACAGAAGTAAAGCCGGTTATGGAGGACCACCGTACTTTCAAGGTTCACCTGTTATATACGGGGCTGGATTAGGAGGATTCTTTAGGAGTCTGTTTAGAAGAGCTATGCCTTTCCTGAGAAGAGGCTATGAAATTGCAAAACCTCATGTTAAGGCGGCTGCCACGAACATTGCCCAGGAGGTGGTGGGGTCTGTTACATCAGCGGTTGCAGAGCGCATGAACAAGCAGCCTCAAGAAGGAGCTGGTTTGATGTATAAGCCACGCGCCAGTATCAAAAGGAAACTGCGTGTTTCCAGACGCCGGGGTCCCCCAGCCCCCTATAAAAAAAAGGAAGACAGCTTCAAAACGCCCTCAGAAAAGAAGAGCTCCAAGACGGAAGAGAGCTACGAAGAAGCGAAGCAGTTCTAAAGTAAATATTTTTTAAAGCCTTGTAAACCCAGCCATGGTCTTCGTACATTGTGGATCTGGAGAGTGCGCCAAATCAGAGTTAGACTTATTTAGTCTAAAACCCACGCAGACAAGCATCGAAAACAGCTTCTTCATGGAGGTATCACCTTTAGCAGCATTGACACCGCTGGCACCTATAGAGTTTTATGTGTCAGGGGCCACGGATATGTATTTGGATCTCAACAACACCCTGCTGCATCTTATGTGTAAAATCATAAAAGCGGATGGGTCCTACATTGACGACGGCGCTAAAGTGGCACCAATGACTTACCCTCTAGATACCATGTTTAATCAAGTGGACATCACCCTGGGCGACCGACTCATCCCCCAGAACGATAACATGTACGCCTACAGAGCCTACATAGAAAGCATTCTAAATTACAGTAGCGATGCCCTTGACACACAACTTTCAGCTGGTCTCTTTCACAGGGATACACACGGCCAGTTTGAAATCACAGCTCTGGATGGGGATAATAAGGGCTTTATAAAAAGAGCTCAACATGCTACAGCCAGCTGTACCTTTGACCTTCTGGGGTGCATACATTCGGACCTCTTCTTCCAAGATAAACTGCTCATCAACGGAATTGATCTTAAGATCAAGCTCAATCGCAACAAGGACTCATTCTGCCTCATCAACGGGATACTGAACAGTACAAGCTGAGCATCCAGGCCGCGAGCCTGTTTGTAAAGAGAGTGAAAGTGTCACCGAGCGGCAGGTTAGCGCATGCTGAAGCTTTGCAAGTATCCAACGCCAAGTATGCTGTGGAAAGAGTAGCTCCGAAGGTATTTAGCATCCCTGCAGGGACCCGCTTAACACAGCAGCAGAATTTATTTCTGGGGCAACTACCAAAGCTCATCATCATTGGTTTTGTTGACAATACAGCTTTCAGCGGCAACTATGACTCAATCCCCTTCAATTTTAAACACTACAACATCAACTACGCAGCGCTGGTCCACGAGGGCAATGTGATTCCTGCAAAACCCTACGCACCCAGTTTTGAAGCCAGGCATTACATCAGGGAATATCATGGACTTGTTTCGATAACAGGAAAGCATCAAAGCGACAGCGGTGTAGCAGTGTCAAGAGAAGGCTATGGACGTGGATACACGCTGTTCGCATTCGACCTGACACCGGACATGGAAGATGGCGATCACTACAACCTGGTCAAAAATGGGAATCCAAAAGCTGAAATACGATTCGCAGCTCCACTGGTAGCTAATGTGAACATGGTCGTATTCTCTGTATTCAACAGCATCATTCAGATCAACCACGCAAGGCAGATTTTGTTTGACTATCTTTAAAAACATTTGTGAAATGGATACGGTGCAGATACGTGACTTCTTAAGCAGACATAAATACGCTAGGAAATACTTTTTGGGTGTTTTCCCTAGCGATGGGTTACCAACCGAAATAGGGGCAGAAAGCCAATGCACCCTAGTCTTTAACACAGACCCGCATGACCAGGCTGGGACACATTGGGCAGCCATGTTTATAGATGTTGACAGGGTTACCGTGTTTGACAGTACCGCAGAGTTCCCTGACCACAGACTCTATACACCACCTATATTCAAGTTTGTGAAAAAAGCTGCAGCTATGGTGGAGTATAACAAGCTAAGGGTGCAGGATTCCATGGCCATCACATGCGGTGAACACTGTATTTATTTTATCAGTAAAATGTCACAGGGTGTTTCGTTTAGAAATTTCTTAAATCTATATTCGAGGGATCTTGTTAACAATGTTATTATAGTTGCGAAATATGTAAAAGAAAACACCCGGGTGTCGGTCAGACCTGTGAAAACAGAATATGTACTTTGTTAAAACTGTAAGGGTTTATAACATATGTGTGCTTAATGTTGAACTTGTAAAATAAAGACATTATACTTTTAAAAAACATGCATTCAGACTCTGTATTTCAATATACATGCACCATAAAATGTTTTTTTTTAAAAGACGACCGAGACGGTTTGAAAAGTTATAACAGGTGTTTATTATAAACAGGTAGGTAGGTTGGTCAATAGTTGACAAAACTTTAATGAAGAAACCTAGGAATACAAATCACACCCACAATTATTCAAAAATCCATGTGCGGGGTAGTTGGGGCAATGTCTTTTTTTTTTTCGAGATATCGCCGGCTGTGCAGGGGTAGACCATTTAGGGGATAGCCTTCGAACTTCAGAACCTGTAGGCGATGGGAGTAGGGGGTCCTTCAAATTGTCTAGCAGGCGTCTGTGTTCATTATTACCAACAAGCGTGGAGGGTATATTGAGTTCAGCAGCGGCCCTCAGAAACTGCTCCCAGCCTCTCGGGGCATTTTGAGGCGTTAGGATTTTGGGGTGTGTGAGACCTTTGACTAGATCGTACATATGCGACCCTGCAACCGGTTGGCCTTTGTAGAGAAACTCACCTTGTTAATTCCAAGAGGTTAGGTCTTTAGAAGTGGCTAGTTTACTCATTATCATCTGCGGGGCCCCTCTGTGCCTTTGACTTATATTTTTTAAGAGGTCTCCAACAAAGGTATCTGAGGCTGTCGCAAGATCGGGAGGCGGTTGTAGGGGCTGAGGGTCGGGGGCCTGAGCTGCGGGTTGTTCAGAGTCTGGGGTATATAGAGTCAGCTTGTTTTTCTCTGTATTCCATTGGCCGTAGTAATTTAAGAAATTTTTGAGAGTGCTGGTGTATAGGTTAGCCTTGTTGTAGGGGTTTAGATAAGTCCTGCTCAAAATGTCTTTAATTTCAGTATCCAGACGTAGAGTCTCATTTCTACGGATATCCCAGACATTGTCCGAGGAGGACACCAGCTGCTCCATTTGCTGCCTAGGAACCAGATACATTTTTGTGGCATGATCCATCACTGACCCGAGAGGAGGCTTGTAATTACAGGTATAGCTATCCCCAGCAAGTTCCCTATAAAGCCCCCAAACTGTTTCACCAGTTTCTTCTCGGTGATGAGTGTGGCCCTTTTATTACTGAGCTTCTTGATAAGCCCCTTCTTTTTCTTCTTCAGAACCTGTAACTGACGCTTTGATATAGGGACGTTGCCTTTTAGGGTGTTTAGGGCTATTTCTGAAATGGCAGCCACTAAATAATCAGAAGCTGTTCCCAGGATGGCCTTTCTGTGTTGGGGGCTGGCTGTAACAGGCATTTTCAGGAGGGCTAAATTACGGCGTAGGTGTGCAGACATGGTCACCACTGAGCGTTATAAGGGTGGGGCTGTAAATGGCTCTAAAAGACATCAGCGCTGCTTTTGATAGGTCCTGGTCTTGGACTTTGGGGTGTAAACTACTGGTAGCTCTGGGGTAAAAATATCAACCCTTAGTCTAAAGTCTTCTAGAGTTTCATTTTTTAAGTCTACCAACAGGTACCCATGGGGTTTTGCTGTAGCGTCATTAAAGGCCTCCATGAAGAAGTGTGTGTTTCAGGGGTACATCTGTTTAGCTATGACGGGTATTTGTTGTTTGTCACGAGGGTTTTTAAATAAAAAAAGTTATGAAGCGTTGAGAGCTATAGACCTACTGTTCTTGCCTTTGTAAAACAAGTTCTGCACAATGTGGCAGATGCTTAGAATACGATGATGTGAATACTGAGTAAAAGCTCTCTCTAACTCGGGATGATCAGCACCTTCATGCATCAGATCATCACCAATTATCATATTTTCAAGGGTTGGGGGTAGTAGCTCATCATCGTTGAGGTTATCCGGTATACCCTCTATAAATTTGATATGGGGGAACCGGCGGCCCAAGTCTGTATAAAGAGGCTGCCAGCATGAATAAAGCCACACAATGTTGTTAGGGGTTTGTGATAAAGCAGAGGCGGTATTTTCTAGGAGCTTTTTTATAAACTAGCTTTTACCACAGTTTGAGGGTCCTGCTAGCACGCAGGAGAACGGATGCTGTAACCTAGTGTCCATGCTGTGGCGGCTGTCTCTCTAATGTGTCTAATAACCATAAGGCAGTGTTTTATAGTCGGTGATCAGGACACTTTTATCAAAAACAACTCGCAATGTTTTATGTAGAGCCTGGGTTGTGATTTCCCACTTCTTTTTGGATCTGACTATGTAGGGCTGGTTCACGACTATGGTTTTAGCAATCTCAGAATCGTCTGCTGTAGCGTATTCATGCACCAGATTCTTCAAACTATCAAAACTGATTTTTAGGGTGTTGCTGACATTTAATGTTATCCCTTTGACCTTCATACACACCTTGTTCTTGTTGGTACGGTAACTGTATGTTTTAGGCCCGGAGGCAGTATATTCAATTATATACTCATCCTAATCTAGCTCACTGGTTAGGTCACCCAGATAATCTACTAGAGGAGGGTCTTCATCCCCCGGCTTGCTCAGAAAAATCACAGAATCTGTATCGTGATACAAGCAGCGATCCTGGAGCTTATCCAGAACCCCGTAAAGCTCTAGACTAGCGTGGGCTGTCTTGAAGGATGCTATGAAAATGTTTATGTTGTTACTCGTTGTGGGGTACTCTTGGGCGTATTTCCAACACAAAGCCGTGGTATCGTCATCGATAAACTCGCAGCTGGACACCTCGTAGCATGGGGCAAACAGGTACTTGAACAGTTCATCAGGATATGATATTAAGGTAGTATTTGAAAGGTTTGTGTGCTGTGCAAATTTTCCCCATAAGGAGTTGAGACAGAGTTTGGCTAACTGGCGGCGTGTAGGATTGACCTCTATCAGATGGGGGCGTAAACGGATACCCTCGTGAGCGTAGTAGTCGATGTATTTCTATTTTGCATCCTGACTAGTACACCATTCAGGACACCCTGAGGCCTCCTGTTTGTCTCTGAGAAACAAATTAATGTAGGGGGCAAAGAGTTGTGTTGTAGTGCTCTTAAAATGCCACACTTCGTGTACTCTACCTAGCCTGTACCCTTTCTCTAAGGCAGCTTGTACCTCGATGCTACACTAGGTCCCTGTGAGCATCCTTTGTTCATCGGTGTGTCTGCAGCCGTCAACCTCTTTAAGCATCGCACATGTTCGGCAGAGGGGGAACATCAGCTTGCTATCGACTCGACATGGTAACACAGGGAAGTCAAGCTGCTTAGGAGGATAGATTTCACATTTGATAAGCCTAAAGTTTTCGGATAGGGGCTTAACATCTCTATAGATGATGGTGGGATGACCCAGTGGGTACAACTTCATCTTGTTCACAAAAGGGTACAGACTGGTGAAATGATAGTAGTGTATTTTCTCACCCTCACCAGCGGCCTTGTATGGCATTTGTACGCCCCCAAATAAGGCATCGCGGGGCTCCAGAGGTTTGGGTAAATCACGAGTCTGAAGAAAAGAGCAGAGACCTGTGTCGGTTTTTAACATGTCTAACCACTCATGCTCCCATAAAACTCTCATAGTAAACCCCTGCTTTTCAACATACAGGGCCTTTGTCAGAGTACGTCTGTATAAGTGTTCAAAGGTGGCCCCCAACATTTTGTTATACTCTTGGGGCAGCCGCCGTGGTAAAAACAACCGTTGAATTCAAAGGCTGTCAGCACACCCTTAATTACAGAGAACCCGTCCAGGTAGTAGGGACCAAGACGGTATTCACCACCCTGTAAGGCATGTTGAATCTGTATGTCTTCCTTCTCAGAGACGTGCATGAGCCATTGGATAGATGGGGTTGAATAACGTTTTTGTTTACCGTTATAGAGGTCTGGCGGTACTAGAGCGATAGTTTCTGGCCTCAAAAACATGTGCTTGTAGATGGACATACACATGGAGACCAGAGTGACGCTTTGAAAAGGGTCTATGTATTCGACCGCTTTTAGCATTTCAGGGTTTTTGGATGTCAAGGCCTTGACTTTCTTAGTCAGTGTCCTAGGTTTCAAGACCGTGACTTCTTTAGTCAAAGACACCACAACATCTCTGAATAGGTTACAAGCTTGCCGCAGGATCATTACATCCGCCTGACAATAAGCTTTCAACTCTGTTTGAAAGTGAAACTCCTTTTCTCGGTTTTCAGAGTACCATTGTAGAAAGCGCACTTTCTCATCAGGCATCATGTATTCAATCCCGTAGCTTTCAGGAGGAGACATGGCCCCCCACATAATTCTGGTTAGCCCAGGTGTTAAACAAGTGTGGAAAATAACCTTTACACCCTGGGAACCCAAAGGCCTTTGGCAGCTTGCTCAATTTCATGGGTAGGAAATTCAGGGTGTCTATGAAACGTATTTTTAAATGGCACACCGTCATCAGCATCAGTTTAGACCCCTGGTTTATGAGTTTCACCTGTATCTTTTCACGAATCATGTTTCGCAGAATAAAGAAGGAGTCGTAGGCTTTTGAGTTGTGGGCGAGCATGGTATACCCTTGGAATTTGGATTGAATGAAAGTGCTTAGGAAATCACCAACACACGTTCGTCCTTCAAACTCCCAGCTGGCGTCGGAAGTTAGATGGTGTGCGTAAATATAGTTAGGCTGGTGTACCCCCGTCTCTTGTGTGCACTCTATATCAAACACTATATAGTCTTTGGTCTTGGTCTGCGGTGGACCTTTAACCAAATAACACTGGTGGGTGGGGCCGTTAGTGTAAGACACATGGCAGCGGGGGCAAATCATACCTTTACACTTGTGATCCGTTGCCACATACCGCCCACACTCGCTGCAGTCCTTTTTAGGGATGCAGTTGAAAGATTTTACGTGTATGTTCAAGCAGGCTTGCGAGCGACAAAACAACCTACATGTGCAGCACCTCACCTTCACGGTGGCGTCTTCTATGCACCCGTCCCTCTGACACATCTTACAATGCATTTCACACTGGTGGTATGTTTTATTGTTATATATATGGTCGCAGTGGGCGCACACATACTTGACCCCCAGAAAACCTTTAAGGTTCAAGATGCCATAAAAATGATTTTCGATGTGGAGGACATATACGGTCTTGTTTCTCATAGGTTCCCCGGTTGTAAAGTACTGCCAGGAAACGCTGTGATAAAGAACTTTCACCGTCACAGAGAAATAGTTCTCAAAAAGACCTATATCGCCAAAGCCGACCATACAGTCAGGAGGTATTTCAAGAACCTCATGGGCTTCAGCAGCTCTAGACATGATGACAGCATCAGGGGTCTTGCGATCCATCAGCAGACCCACGATGCTGGCCGCCAGACATGTATTGGCAGCGGAGTTGTTAAAGTTGAGCAGCCACCGCTGTTTCTTACCAATTATTTGACTGTATAGTATGCTCTTTAAAGGTCTGGAAACACCCCCCTCATGCCCCCGTACAATGAGGGCTATGACTCTAAAAGTGCCATAGGCGACTAGTTCAGCCTTACTCTGTAAAAGCCTTGTGAGGTTTTCTAAAAATTACACAGTGTCAAAAACATCTCGGGTCTTCCGCCTGGTGAACAACGGAGTGTCAAAACCCTGCCCCTGGAAGCGGAGTTGGAAAAAGTCATTAGGATCCACATCGTGTAACAACCTTTCTATGAGCTCCTGCACAGCCTGATGTATAGCTAGAACACCATGAGTGGTTGATGTTATTTGGTGTAGGTTAACAAATCTAAACTCCTCATAGTGTTCTACGGCCCTAAACCTCTCTATATTGCGAGTGTAACTTCTAACACTCTCTAAAAACAAGGGCTCTGGGCCCTCATCAGTAGGAGTGTGAGTCGCTGAGGTGTTCTCTGCTGTGTCATTTTGGGGGGTCATGGTGGGACATGTCTCAGGGGTCCTTGTAAACCTGCGGGCAGCGCATATTCTCGCCTTCTTCCGCTTATGTATTAAAAGCCGACGTTGCTTTATACTATTAAACCACTTTTTTTTTTACGGACCCATGTTTTCTAGATACCAAGCCCCAGCCTATCTGAACAGGAAGGTCGGTGTCGCTGTACGTCTTGTTCATGGAGGCCGTCACTACAGATACGCCCATAGGACCTTCTGAATGTTGCTGTGTTTGGAGTTTTAAAGCACGCCCCCCTACCCCCTTCAAATGGCCAACCCTTGGTATGTTAGACCCTGCACCTATGTATTGTCGGTGGTGAAGTGCTGGTTTATAGGTTTTAGGCGTTGGTCTTGAAGCTATGGTACCTTGTTTGAAGGGGTCTAGGGAAATAGTGTTGTCTTGTTTGAGGGGCTGTGGGGAAGCAGATGGCCTCTGCTTGAGCAGTTGTAAGAAGCGTACAGACTTTGTCACTAACCTCTAGACCGTACGGGTATATTTTGGGGTCCTCTTATGAGCACCAGTGGCTGTGGGGGTCTTTAGGGGTTGGTGCTGCCATAGTCATGCCTGTATACCGTGTATGTCGGCCACAGCTGCCTGACACGCCTGTATTATCACTTTTTTACACAACCCAACCCTTTCCACGGCCTTCTGTTGGGCCTCCCTCTTGAAGCTGATATTGGAAAGCCCCAGCTCAATTTTTATGTTTGCACCGTTCGCCTGATGTTTTAATTTTTGAACAGCCATCTGCATCTCTTTTACATGAGTCCCCAATACATCTAGGGTGTTTACAGACCCATCGTGTTCCTGCTTAGGGG
>NC_136073.1:195277777-195377777 GCF_964261635.1 Lissotriton helveticus
AAACTCAATCCTTCAACAAAACCTTTATTCACTTTAAACACATATTACAATTCAAGTCTTTTAAAAAAACTTCATTGTCACCATTATTCACATTAAACACAACACATCGCCTTAAAGCTTAACAGTTTACAAACCATTCTACATAGTACTATTTAACATTTTCAAAACTACAGATTTGTATACTTTAAATACCACATAAACATACATCATTGCGCCATCCATTATTTACCTTCCTTAAACTGTCGCAGGCGGCTTCAATCTGGGATAAGTTGCTCAGGTCCATTCTTGCCTTAAGTTCAAAGGGTTGGCTCTGTGCCTCCAAGACAATCCACGCCAGTCGCTCCACCCAAAGGTCTTGAAGGGTTTGTTGGTGCAGAAATCCACAAGGTGCAGCAAAGCAATCCAGGCCAGTCACTCCCCAAAGGTTTTTTGACTTGGTTGTTGGTGCAGAAATCCACAAGGTGCAGCAAAGCAATCCACGCCAGTCGCTCCTCAAGGGTTTTTTGAATGGGTGTTTGGCAGTGTTTCTTAAGGGGCCTTATTATACCTGTCAAAACATGCTAACTAGATGCCCCCCACACCCTTTATGACTTGAGGGGGGTTTAGAACAATGTCATGGGGGCCTTTGGGTGGAAACCTTTTTTCTATCCTTTTACAGAATAACCAGTACATCAGTTTATTACTTTGACAGCTGTTACTCAAACTCAAGGCCTATCCCGGGAAGAGTGGGGTTAGACAATGGGGGGCTTGGGTGGCCATCGCAAAACTCTTCACACCTACATGACACCTTCTCCTAGGAATTTGGGATCCCGGAAACAGGATCTAACGCCAAGGTCAGAGTTTTTACTGCCAGGCATGTCAAGTTTGGGACTAGCCTGTCAATTTTCCTGCCAGACATGTCAAGTTTGGGACCAGCCGGTCAATTTTCCTGCCAGACCTGTCAAATTTGGGACCAGGGGTTTTGTGATGTGTTTATTACATCCTAACAGCTGGCACCTTGTTTCAGGGTCTCGTGGGAAGCTTTGGCTCTACATCCCACCTGTCTTTTTTTCGCATCTCAAAGCTCAGGGGTTGCTGGAGTTTATTATTTTATAAGGGGTTTGTGTTAACCAATTTGTTTTTTTTTGAGAGAATTACCACAGGCAGGTTTTGTGAGGACCCTTTACACATTTGACACCTACATGCCACAGTCTTCCTCCCAGGCTCTGGGCTGGGGGACTTAGGACTGCTCCAAAGCTGTTCAGCCAACAGCTGTCTGCAACCTCCCAGTTTTAAACATGCCCAGGCATATCCCTACTACATGCACACACTTTTTCTATGCACTTTTTTAAACACATACACAATTACCCCATATTTTGGAGTCAAACCTGTCAGTTTTGGGACTAGCCCTACATGTCACCCATTTTAAAACCAGAGTGTTTGAGGCCAGCAAGTTGCTGCCAGACCTGTCAAATTTAAGGCCAGGGTTTGCTGCCAGACCTGTCACTTTTGCGGCCAGAGCTTGATGTGACTGGTATCCCTACCTACTACTAATATAATATTTGCTTATAATGATTGTCACCATCGCAGAGATTTACCTTTCAATTAACCTATTAACATTCTCTGTAGCGTTGCAAACTTCTACTCTATCAGTGGAAACAAAAAAATATTCTTTTGCTGAGCTGCTTTCCATCAATGCCTTAGTATTCTTCAGCATTCTGGGACGTAGCATTGTAAAATATACATGAAACCACTACGAAAAACAGTGAAATATTCAATTACTGTGCATTAATCGTTTCTAAATGTAAGCGTGACACACACAATAACAATAATTTGTTCATGATACTATAAATTCAGAGAGAAATTAAATAAAAAAAACATACATGTATATGATTTACTCTCTCATCCAAATAGAATTTTAAACAGCCTTCTTATTTTAGTGGTCTGTGTTATAAAAAGACACTTACATTTTCTTCATCATTTAAAGCAAATCGTGTTTCTCGCTTAGGGCCTGTCTTCTTTTCTGTAAATGCTATTATTGCAAATTTCATACCATTCTCAGTCTGATGGGTCCGTTCCAACCATTCTTTAACCTGTGAAAATAAGGTTTTATTTATCACGAACATCTCAAATAAATGCACATCGAAATTAGAAATAAATGGGTAAGGGTGTATGCTTACAACAAAGTTTTTGACAAATATTGTATGGAGTAGATATTTGAAGAGCAATATTGCTTCCAAATAATACACAACGTGTAAGTGTTCCAGACTGTTTAATTCACTGCTGTTGGTCACTTTTTGAGTTTGACACTAAACACCTCGAAATGTCAGAAATAGGACTCAGACATGTACCTGGAGGCTGGAAATGAGCCCTAGCCACTCTTGCTATATCACCTGAGATATATTATGGAGTCCTGGTAGCCACAGGGACCTGCAAACAGTCATTCGGGTTGATACTGAAAATTGTCAAAAATCGCTAATAATGAGCACTTCTAGCGAGTTTTGCCAATTTTTCAAATAGCTCAGGCTGGATATCAGAGACACTGTTTGAGTGAACAAAATATAAATACACTTGATAGAAAGGTCAGATCTGATGCTTTCATGTGATCTATATACCTTTGGTATTATCTGAAGTTTTTTTGTCCAGCTTCCAGCCAAGGGAAAAACCTGAAATTGTACCCAACTTTGAGCACCTTGGGCTGGGTGGAAGAAGTGACTAAGCCACCTTTAACCCAAAATCTTCAAAAAGTTACCCATGGAGGTCCGAAATGGGTCTGAGACACTCCTGCTATGTCATCGGAGGTATACTATGGGGTCCTTGGGTCCAGAACTAGAAATGTGATGTGACTCCGAGCTCTATGGCCCATAATGGAAAAAATGAGTTTTACACCAAACACCTTGAAATGTCAGAACTAGGAGTCAGACATGTACCTGGAGGCTGGAAATGAGCCCTAGCCCCTCTTACCATATCACCCTTACCATATCACCTGAGATATATTATGGGGTCCTGGTGGCCACAGGGACCTGCAAACAGTCATTAGGGTTGATACTGAAAATTGACAAAACTCGCTAATAGTGGACACTTCTAGCGAGTTTTGCCAATTTATCAAATAGCTCAGACTGGATATCAGAGACACTTTTTGAGTGAACAAAACATAAATACACTTGTTAGAAAGGTCAGATCTGATGCTTTCATATGATCTATATACCTGTGATATTATCTGAAGTTTTTTTTCCAGCTTCCAGCCAAGGATATACCTGAAATCTTACCCAACTTTGAGCACCTTGGGCTGTGTGGAAGAAGTGACTAAGCCTCCTTAAACCCAAAATCATCAAAAGGTCACCCCTGGAGGTCAGAAATGGGTCTGAGACACTCCTGCTATGTGATCTGAGGTATACTATGGGGTCCTTGGGTCCAGAACTAGAAATGTGATGTGACTCTGAGCTCTAGGGCATATAATGGAAAAAATTAGTTTGACAAGAAACACCTGGAAATGCCAGAAATAGGAGTCAGACATGTACCTGGAGGCTGGAAATGAGCCCTAGCCACTCTTGCTGTATCACCTGAGATATAATATGGAGTCGTGGTGGCCTCAGTGACCTGCAAATAGTGAAACTAATAGAAGCGACGGTAAGGGCCTGAAGATCGTGGCACAGAAAACCACCAAATTTCATTAAATCAGAATGTCCTTGTCTTGATCTGTCCACTCAAACCCCAAGAGGATCCACCGTCCAAAGATACCGAAACTGACCAAGATTACTTCTATGATTCGAGGGAGTGGTCTTGACTTCATGCAAATATCACAGGGTCAAAAAGTTCTTGATTCCCAAATTATTCTTTATTATTCAAGTGTCCATCACACAATGACGACAGTTCACAGAATCATTTCCAATACTCCAAGTAAATCCAAGATGATCAAAATAACATCAAACAGCCGACGCGTTTCGTCCAATGAAGGACATCATCAGGGCTGTTGAAAAACAAACCAGATATAAGAAAATATTCATAACATAAATATAATCACATTTTCAGATATTTCCTACTAGTCTCAGCATTTCGACACCTGCCTATTTCACAATCTAGTATCTCGACATATTGTTTTAATTCTACCCCCACCAGTGTTGGGTTTACATCAAACCAAATTATACGAATATATTTATAAAGCTCACAGAATTTACAAATTTTGTTGGAAAGACCTGCATAAGCTGCATCCATCACAGATACAGTAATTTCCTCTCTATACATCACAAATCCCCATTTTTGCCTACCTTGCAAAAGGCTTTTCTAAACACTTCCCTCTTTCCAGTTTACGTCAAAATAAATGCACCACAGTATTGCCTAAAAAACATCACATAGATATATAAGATTCATGGTCCATATATTCCTATTAGCAATCAGTCTATTATCTTTAGAAAAACTTAGGTTAAACTGGTAACCCATAAGTTACAGCCCTCCATGTTTTTAGATCCCATCATCATTGACCTGCAATCTCCATCTTAATTCTACTCCTGACCCTCATTTAAGTTATCTAAACATTCCTAACTCCCTATGCCTGTTACCCTTATCGGCATTTCCACCAGTTCTTGCTGCAAATTCTTACCTATGTTTCAGGTCTATTCAGGTGCAGGACCTCAACCTCCCTTTCCAATGTATCCTATTCTGTGTCATGAAAAAAACACAATATTTAATCCAACCAAAAATAACAGATTGATGCTATTACCCAACCTCTATCAAGTTGTCTCTTAGCAATTCCTCAAAATTCTGCTTACCACTGTAACTGTCAGCCAATCTTCACAAAACAAATCTCAAGAAAGCTCAAAATATTCTCTTTAAAGTCTGTATCTGTGAACAGAAGTACACATAAAAAAATATATATTGAAAACAAAACTCTGCATAAAGGAGAAGCTTGACCTCCTAGTGCTACTACTACCATGCTGCAACCATAACCTCACCTGTTCTCAGTCAAAATTCCTTCATTCAAGTTCTGTTAAAAGAAGAAATATAAACAAGAAATCCATGTCACTGACTATTATCTCTACTATTTTTAAAAGCAACTAGTGCATAGAAAGAATGTCTCTCTCCTCCCCTCTTTACCTGAATCCATTCAATCAGTTCGTCTACGGGAAGTCCTGATCCATGGCGACGGGCATCTCATCTGGTAACCGTACACTTTACCTCTTCGGGTTGCCGTTATTTAAACCGACCCTAAGCCAATCACCATTGCTCCAATTTCCCGCTAAAAAATCTTAACCAGCCTCCTCTCAGGTCCGCGCTATACTATTTCCGCCAGCATAGCCATCAACCAATCCCCATTCATCTACGCTCACGCACATATGTTACCACTTAGGTCCGCACTGTATTCCTTCCGCTGAGCCCGCAATCCTATCTCCCGCTGAGTCCGGCGATTTCCGCTTCCTTACATGCACCAATCATATGTAAAGACAGCGCCCTTCCTATTCTGACATAGATTCCTCGTTTAAAGGTAAAGTTTGTGACCTTATTCCTATTGTGTCCGGTCAACATTATTTCCGGTTAATTATCAACCAATAGGATTCCAGTACATCGAATATTAGCGAAAAATAGCTAAATCTTTCCTTTTTGCCGTTTCTGTCCACCAATCAGGTAAAGGGACAGGAACTTTCATATCATCTCGCGTCACCCGTGCCAAGTGTTCTTACAAACCTATTAAACAAGTTGTGTTGTTGGAATTAAAAGTCCTGTACCACAACCAGCACAATGTATCCATTAATGCACACCTAAAATTATAAGCATTATATTTTGTTCCTCTGCACTCTAAATATTCAAGGCTCATGTTCACCAGTTGTAAATCACATATTATAATCGCTTATATTCAATTACTGTTATTACATTGATAACCATCTTATTATTAGTGCAGGTTTAAAACACAAGAAATTTGACCATAAATCAGAACACAAATTTTTCTGAAACCTTTCATTAATAACCATCTTATTATTAGTGCTGGCTTGCGATACAAGACATTTAACCATTAACCAACACACAGATTTTCCTGTAATCTTGTATTATACTCACAATAATCGTCTCACCTCAGAGTCCTCAGCACTGAATATTTCTATCCATTGCTATCAATTACATGTCAAGCTAATTTTCCTTTGCTTCTCCTCTATGTTAAACTTCATATTACATCCTTGAAAGACTTCTACATTTGAGACTACGCCTTTTATTATCCAACAGGGATAATTCAAAGAAAGTAATGCAGCTCATGTTCTGTATTGAGTCCACATCTCACAGCCCTACAGCGACTGATCCAACGCGACTCCTGCTGTCGAAATTGTAAAACCCAATCACCTCCTCGTTTCGAGATCTCAACTTTCTGTAATCCATGAAATCTGATCTTATTCCTAAATTGATGATGTGTTCTAATGTGTGTATAGATGGGTGACCTTTCATCACAATTCTGAATGGATCTGACATGCTCCTGTATCCTCAATTTGAGTTTTCTCTTCGTGCTCCCTATGTATACTTGATTACATTCACATAGAATGGCATAGACCACCCCCTCACTGTTACAATTAATGAATTCTTTGATTGTATATACCTGCTCCGTGTTGAAGCTAAATTTCTTGGTCCTATTCATACCTATGTCACAAACATTACATGAACCACACGTAAAGAAACCCGCAGGAGTCTGGTTCAACCAATCTGCATGTTTCTTCTTAATAGGCTCCAAATAGTTACTACTGATCATCTGTTTGACCGTGGGACTCCTCCTAAAAATTACTTCAGGGCGTTCTCCCAACGAAGATACTAAATGTGGAACACCCCTCAAAAGATTCCAATTTTTATTTAGAGCCTTATACACCTTTTCTGTTCTCACAGTATTTGGTAACCAAGGCTACACGACACATCGGAATTTTCCTATCCATTTTCTGCATCAGCGTTGATTTCCTTTCAACTCCCAATATTCTCTTTCTTGCTTTTCTGAGATCTCCCTGTTCATACCCTCTCTGAATTAGCCTGTTCTGCAAATGGTCTAATTCTTCCAGAAAATCTATCTCCTTACTACAATTTCTCCTAATTCTCACCATCTCTCCATACGGAATCCCTCGAATGACTGCTTTGGAATGGTGACTGTCTGCTCTAAGGATTGAGTTTGTGGCAGTTGGTTTTCTATATAGCCTATTAATGATCTTATCATTTTCCACTCTTAGTTCAACATCCAAAAACACTATATGTGTTTGGCTCTGTTCCAACGTCAATAAAAGAATACAAACAAAAAGAATTAAAACAATAGGTCAAGATACTAGATTGTGAAATAGGCAGGTGTCGAAATGCTGAGACTAGTAGGAAATATCTGAAAATGTGATTATATTTATGTTATTAATATTTTCTTATATCTGGTTTGTTTTTCAACAGCCCTGATGATGTCCTTCGTTGGACGAAACGCGTCGGCTGTTTGATGTTATTTTGATCATCTTGGATTTACTTGGAGTATTGGAAATGATTCTGTGAACTGTCGTCATTGTGTGATGGACACTTGAATAATAAAGAATAATTTGGGAATCAAGAACTTTTTGACCCTGTGATATTTGCATGAAGTCAAGTCCACTCCCTCGAATCATAGAAGTGACCTGCAAATAGTCATTAGGGTTGATACTGAAAATTAGCAAAACTCGCTAATAGTGGGCACAAGATATAAATACACTTTCTAGAAAGGTCAGATCTAATGTTTTTATGTGATCTATATACCTTTGGTATTATCTGAAGGTATTTTTTCCAGCTTCCAGCCAAGGGAAAAACCTGAAACCGTACCCAACTTTAAGCACCTTGGGCTGGGTGGAAGAAGTGACTTTGCCCCCCTAAACCCAAAAACTTAAGTCATCCCTGGAGATCAGAAATGGGTCTGAGACACTCCTGCGATGTGATCTGACGTATACTATGGGGTCCTTGGGTCCAGAACTAGAAATGTGATGTGACTCCGAGCTCTATGGCCTAGAATTGAAAAAAATAGTTTGACAACAAACCCCTCGAAATGTCACAAATAGGAGTCAGACACATACTAGGAGGCTAGAAATACCCTCTAGCAGTTGTGCCATGTATTTACTGATAATCAAACATAGCAGTAAAGAAATGTCTATAAATAAAGTAAGTGAATTACATTTATAGAGCACACAGCTACCTCCAACAAAGGTGTTGCAGCGCTATTTTTTTAAACTTCATATGGCACTTGTGGTGTCACTTGTGAAATATTGCACTTCATGATTGTCTAAAAAATAACACTGTTATGTGTACTGTGATGTAGTTTTTGACTAGCTTTGCATACTTTTAAAATAGCTCCCAGTGGATATTTTGACACATGTTTCCAGAACATATAACCTAAATACACTTGCTACAAAGTTTAGATCTGATACTAAGAAGGAACTTATGTACCTTTTGGACTTTATAAAATTTCATTATTTTCTCAAATAATGTTCAGCAGATCTTCATTCCTTGATAATTAGTCAAGAAACTGCCTATCCTGCATGCAAAAGTTATAAAGGGTCCTCAGTCGTGGCATACTTCATCATCGGACCACTCACCCAGAAACATTAATCTTCTGGGTAGGCTTAGCCAGACACCTGGGATCTCTGGATGTTGTAGGGAATGAACAATTACAATTATCTAGGGTGTAATCAAAATGTATTGATGTAATGATGGTCCCCCTGATAATATTAAAAACCCCGTCAATGCATTAGATCATATTTTTAACCTTTTTTTGATCATGTATCTAACCAATTTAATTCTTCTCCTTCTCCAATAAATGATTTTCTTGACACCGCATAATCAAACAGCAGCTCTTCTTCAACATCAATATCTCCTAATGCAGTGAAAATAATGACATTTAGCATTTTGCCAAATACTAGTAATGTTACGCGATTAGGCTTAATGTTGCACACTTTCCTTGAATGATGTATCAACCGTCCGATTGTTTCCTTTTTTGGGTGACACACACAGGGCACTGTTTTTGCATCAACACACATTTTCCTGCCAGAGTGTTCCTGAAAGAAGAATAAGTATCCCATCTCTTCTTCTTGCGACTCTTGCATCATTTGATTCCCTTGTGGGACACCCCCGCGCCGCACGGCCACCAGCTGCTGCGTGTGTGCCCCATCGCCTTGCCCTCTGCCTCGCTGCCTCGCTGCCGGCTGCCGGCTGACTCCGCTGCTGTTTGTTTTTCTTTGTTTTGACCATCATTTGTGCCTGTATTTTTCTTACTTTTGTGCCGTATCGTTTTGACCATCATTTGTGCCTGTATTTTTCTCTTACTTTTGTGCGTACTTAGCGTTCTGACCTCATTTGTGCCTGTACTGTTTTGGTATTTGTTGCCCTGTTAGCGTTTTCCTTCCTGGTTTCCCGCCTATCTCGCCGCCCTCCGTCTCCCCTCCCCGCTCCCGCCACCACCGCTGACCCCGCCCCTTTTTTCCTTCTGTTCCCTCCCCGCTCCCGCCTCCCAGCTGCTCCGCCCACCCGCGCACTTGGCCTTATATGGCGACCGTGCGAACGCGCAGCGTTGACGCGCAGCGGGCGCGCCGATTGTGCGCCGAAGGCGCGCCAAAGGTAAGCCCGTCTGCGCCCGTCCGCGCCTGGACCGCGCCCAGGGCCAGGACCCCTGGCCCCCACCGACGGAAGCCGACCCGACGAACCTACAACGCCGCCGATCTCATCGCACTCAACACCGGCCGCATCCCGGGATGTCACCGAGCCGCCCCGAAGCACACCCACGGACCCTTCAGCTGCCACGCCTGCAAGTTCACCTGCATCCGGACTCACCCTGCACCAGCACTCGCCAAGCCGAACATCAGCAGCAACCACCTCAAGTGCATCCTTGCTCAACACCCGCTCCGTCCACAGACACGCCGTAGAACTCTGGAACCTCCTCGACACCACCGCCCCTGACGTTGCCTTCCTCACCGAGACCTGGATGAACGCCTCCTCAGCCCCAGACATCGCCATCGCCATCCCGGAGGGCTACAAGATCATCCGGAGGGACCGCACCGCCAACCTGACGGGAGGAGGCATTGCCATCATCCACAGAGACACCATCCGCATCACGACCAACACCGACGACACCCTAACCACCGCTGAACACCTGCACTTCCAGATCCACACCAACCCGAAGACCACCCTCAGAGGCACCCTGATCTACCGACCCCCGGGTCCACGCACACGATTCAGCAAGGACATCGCCGACTTCGTCAGCCCGCATGCCCTCCCCTCCGCCGACTACATCCTACTGGGGGACCTCAACTTCCACCTGGAGAACAACAGCGACCGCAACACCATCAGCCTGCTCGACAACCTCGCCAACCTCGGACTCAAGCAACTGGTGACCACCCCCACCCACCTCGCCGGACACACACTCGACGCCATCTTCTCATCCAGCAAAGACGTCACCTTCAGCCACGCAACAGGACTCCACTGGACGGACCACAGCTGCGTCCACTTCAGCTTCAAAAGAACGACGATCCACCACCACCAGCAACAGGTTGCCCGAAGAAGCTGGAACAAGATCACAGCCGACCAGCTCACCGCTTGCCTGAGCCAGCACCCCCCCCCAGCTCAGCGAACCCCAGCCAGGCCGCCGACAACCTCACGAAGTGGATCAACAACGGCGCGGACGAACTCGCCCCTCTGAGAACCCCGCCCAGCAGACCCTGCAGCAGAAAAACACCATGGTTCACCGACGAACTCAAGAGCTCCAAGAAGAACTGCCGAGCCCTCGAGAAAGTCTGGAGAAGGGAACCAACGACGGACAACATGACCACCCTCAAGCTCGCCACCCGGAAACACCACCAACTGATCCGCGCCACCAAGAAAAATACATACAAGGACCGGCTGGACAACAACGCACACAACTGCAAGGAACTCTTCAACATCGTGAAAGAGCTCTCCAACCCCAGCGCCGGAAACAAGGACATCACCCCGTCGCAAGACCTCTGCAACTCCCTCGCGTCCTACTTCCACAACAAGATCGCGGACATACACAACAGCTTCAGCAACCAACCAACGCAAGCCACAACCGCAACAACGCCACCCACCACCACCCTCCGCACCTGGACTCCGATCAGCACCGAAGACACCATCCGCACAATGAACTCCATCCATTCCGGATCTCCGACTGACCCCTGCCCTCACCACGTCTTCAACAAGGCCGACGCTGTCATCGCACCCCACCTGCGGGACATCATCAACACCTCCTTCGACACCGCCACCTTCCCTGAGAGCTGGAAGCACGCCGAACTCAGCGCTCTTCTCAAGAAACCCACAGCAGACCCCACCGACCTCAAGAACTACCGTCCCATCTCGCTCCTCCCGTTCCCGGCCAAAGTCATCGAGAAGACCGTCAACAAACAGCTGGCCGCCTTCCTCGAGACGAATGGATCCCTCGACCCCTCACAGTCTGGCTTCCGAGCGAACCACAGCACCGAGACCGCCCTCATCGCTGCCACCGATGACATACGAACTCTGATGGACAACGGAGAAACAGCGGCCCTCATCCTCCTGGACCTCTCCGCGGCTTTCAACACTGTCTGCCACCGCACCCTAGTACAGCGCCTCGGCAACATCGGAATCCAGGACAAGGCACTGGAATGGATCACCTCCTTCCTCGACGGAAGAACACAGAGAGTCCGCCTACCACCGTACAAGTCAGAGGCCACCAAAGTCATCTGTGGCGTCCCTCAAGGATCCTCACTGAGCCCCACCCTCTTCAACGTCTACATGAGCCCCCTCGCAGCCATCGCACGCCAACACAACCTCAACATAATCTCCTACGCCGACGACACCCAGCTGATCCTCTCCCTGACCAACGACCCCGCCACCGCCAGAGCCAACCTGCACGAAGGGATGAGAGAGGTAGCCGAATGGATGACGACCAGCCGCCTGAAACTGAACTCGGACAAGACGGAGGTCCTCATCCTGGGCTCCTCGCCCTCCGCCTGGGACGACTCCTGGTGGCCCCCCGCCCTGGGCATAGCACCCAAACCGACGGACCACGCACGCAACCTGGGCTTCATCCTGGACTCCTCCCTCTCCATGACCAGACAAGTAAACGCCGTCTCCTCGTCTTGCTTCAACATCCTGCGCATGCTACGTAAGATCTTCCGGTGGATCCCCACCGAGACGAGGAAGACGGTCACCCAGGCCCTCGTCACCAGCTGACTGGACTACGGCAACGCCCTCTACGCCGGAACCACCGCCAAGCTCCAGAAGAGACTCCAGCGGATCCAGAACGCCTCGGCCAGACTCATCCTCGACATCCCCAGACGCAGCCACATCTCCGGACACCTGAGAGATCTGCACTGGCTCCCGGTCAACAAGAGAATCACCTTCCGTCTCCTCACCCACGCGCACAAAGCCCTACACGACCAAGGCCCGAGCTACCTCAACAACCGGATCAACTTCTACACTCCCAAGCGCCTCCTCAGATCAACCAGCCACGCCCTCGCCGCCGTCCCCCGCATCCGAAGAGCGACAACAGGAGGAAGGTCCTTCTCCTACCTGGCCGCCAAGACCTGGAACTCACTCCCAACCGACCTGCGCCTGACCCAAGACCACCTCTCCTTCAGGAAGAAGCTCAAGACCTGGCTGTTCGAGCAGTAACGGCACCCCGCCCCCCCCAACCCAGCGCCTTGAGACCCTACGGGTGAGTAGTGCGCTCTATAAATGACCTGATTGATTGATTGATTGCTTGCTCTGTTGTGATTACCATCCCGTGTTAGTCGCAAATTAGATCTCCTTTTTTGAAGTCTTGTGTAGAGATTACTTTCGACCCCTTTGTGGCATCAGTTGTGATATGGAGCCCTCTCCATAGCTGATATTCCACCAACGATGCTATTTGTTGATTGCTGACTTTCCCTTTAGTGACTGCTCTAAGAATCCAGCCCTCAATTATGTCTTTTACTCTTGGCAGGGTCTTGTTCCACTCCATATTCTTGTAGAAAGTGCTTATTTGATTCTCTGTTGGCTGTCTTCTTCTAAAGTGGTCTGCAGAAAAAGAAAAAAAACAGTACTTCAGTGTCATTTAACATTATATATTTTTACATCAAATATACACCCTGTTTATAAACTTCCATTAAAAGTGAAGGACACTTACTCTGCACTTCTTCCTTTCGCAATGTTTGTTGCATGATTCTCCAACTGCGATAGCAGTACCGTGTATGCTTCCCAGCCAGTGCAACGCGTTTTTTTTCCGATGGTTGCCCATTTAGAGACACAGGAAATTCTTTCAGTATTCTTTTAAGAGCTGATGCATTATCAATTTTAGGACAACTGTACGCTAGAGCAGCAATTCTTGATTTTTGTTTTGAGTGACAATTTTCCCTGTAAAATACAAAATATCCATTTAAGATACCCTTAAAGAAAAAATACAAAGTTTTGTGAACGCCCTTGCAAAAATGGATTATAATTTAGTACTATAAATATAAACATACTGTTCTTCTGTTTCCACAACTTTGGCTTGGGTGATGCTGGTAAATCTGTCTTCTCTGGAACTAAAATAAAATAGACAGAAATGTGTCGGAGTATTCTGTGAAATATCTTGTCAAATGTAAATTATATCTTTGAACAAGTTACATGCTTACTCAAGATTGTAATGGGTCAGTTTTTCCAGTAACTTGGATGCTAAGCAAGCATTTTGCATTTCACAGCCGCATAAATGTTTCACAGCAGCATCTTTAAAGATTTGTACAACTTCTTTTCTCTTCAGAGTTGGTAATCTGTATCTATATTCATTTAAGGCCTAGACACGACAGAGGGTATTAAGCAGCCATCATGGTGGTTATGAAAACCTACGGAGATCCTTCTATGTACAGAGACAATTACAGAAGTAAAGCCGGTTATGGAGGACCACTGTATTTTCAAGGTTCACCTGTTATATACGGGGCTGGATTAGGAGGATTCTTTAGGAGTCTGTTTAGAAGAGCTATGCCTTTCCTGAGAAGAGGCTATGAAATTGCAAAACCTCATGTTAAGGCGGCTGCCATGAACATTGCCCAGGAGGTGGTGGGGTCTGTTACATCGGCGGTTGCAGAGCGCATGAACAAGCAGCCTCAAGAAGGAGCTGGTTTGATGTATAAGCCACGCGCGAGTGTCAAAAGGAAACTGCGTGTTTCCAGACGCCGGGGTCCCCCAGCCCCCTATAAAAAAAAAAAGGAGGACAGCTTCAAAACGCCCTCAGAAAAGAAGAGCTCCAAGACGGAAGAGAGCTACAAAGAAGCGAAGCAGTTCTAAAGTAAATATTTTTTAAAGCCTTGTAAACACAGCCATGGTCTTCGTACATTGTGGATCTGGAGAGTGAGCCAAATCAGAGTTAGACTTGTTTAGTCTAAAACCCACGCAGACAAGCATCGAAAACAGCTTCTTCATGGAGGTATCACCTTTAGCAGCATTGACACCGCTGGCACCTATAGAGTTTTATGTGTCAGGGGCCACGGATATGTATTTGGATCTCAACAACACCGTACTGCATCTTATGTGTAAAATCGTAAAAGCGGATGGGTCCTACATTGACGACGGCGCTAAAGTGGCACCAATCGCTTACCCTCTAGCTACCATGTTTAATCAAGTGGACATCACCCTGGGCGACCGACTCATCACCCAGAACGATAACATGTACGCCTACAGAGCCTACATAGAAAGCATTCTAAATTACAGTAGCGATGCCCTTGACACACAACTTTCAGCTGGTCTCTTTCACAGGGATACACATGGCCAATTTGAAATCACAGCTCTGGATGGTGATAATAAGGGCTTTATAAAAAGAGCTCAACATGCTACAGCCAGCCGTACCTTTGACCTTCTGGGGTGCATACATTCGGACCTCTTCTTCCAAAATAAACTGCTCATCAACGGAATTGATCTTAAGATCAAGCTCAATCGCAACAAGGACTCATTCTGCCTCATCAACGGGGATGCTGAACAGTACAAGCTGAGCATACAGGCCGCGAGCCTGTTTGTAAAGAGAGTGAAAGTGTCACCGAGCGGCAGGTTAGCGCATGCCGAAGCTTTGCAAATATCCAACGCCAAGTACACTTTGGAAAGAGTAGCTCCGAAGGTATTCAGCATCCCTGCAGGGACCCGCTTAGCACAGCAGCAGAATTTATTTCTGGGGCAACTACCAAAGCTCATCATCATTGGTTTTGTTGACAATACAGCTTTCAGCGGCACCTATGACTCAAACCCCTTCAATTTTAAACACTACAACATCAACTACGCAGCGCTGGTCCACAAGGGCAATGTGATTCCTGCAAAACCCTACGCACCAGGTTTTGCAGCCGGGCATTACATCAGGGAATATCATGGACTTGTTTCGATAACAGGAAAGCATCAAAGCGACAGCGGTGTAGCAGTGTCAAGAGAAGGCTATGGACGTGGATACACGCTGTTCGCATTCGACCTGACACCGGACATGGAAGATGGCGATCACTACAACCTGGTCAAAAATGGGAATCTAAAAGCTGAAATACGATTCGCAGCTCCACTGGTAGCTAATGTGAACATGGTTGTATTCTCTGTATTCGACAGCATCATTCAGATCAACCACGCAAGGCAGATTTTGTTTGACTATCTTTAAAAACATTTGTGAAATGGATACGGGGCAGATACGTGACTTCTTAAGCAGACATAAATACGCTAGGAAATACTTTTTGGGTGTTTTCCCTAGCGATGGGTTACCAACCGAAATAGGGGCAGAAAGACCATGCACCCTAGTCTTTAACACAGACCGGCATGACCAGGCTGGGACACATTGGGCAGCCATGTGTATAGATGTTGACAAGGTTACCGTGTTTGACAGTACCGCAGAGTTCCCTGAGCACAGACTCTATACACCACCTATATTCAAGTTTGTGAAAAAAGCTGCAGCTATGGTGGAGTATAACAAGCTAAGGGTGCAGGATTCCATGGCCATCACATGCGGTGAACACTGTATTTATTTTATCAGTAAAATGTCACAGGGTGTTTCGTTCAGAAATTTCTTAAATCTATATTCGAGGGATCTTGTTAACAATGATATTATAGTTGCGAAATATGTAAAAGAAAACACCCGGTGTCGGTCAGACCTGTGAAAACAGAATATGTACCTTGTTAAAACTGTAAGGGTTTATAACAGATGTGTGCTTAATGTTGAACTTGTAAAATAAAGGCATTATATTTTTTAAAAACATGCATTCAGACTCTGTATTTCAATATACATGCACCATAAAATGTTTTTTTTTTTTAAAAAGACGACTGAGACGGTTTGAAAAGTTATAACAGGTGTTTATTACAAACAGGTAGGTAGGTTGGTCAATAGTTGACAAAACTTTATTGAAGAAACCTAGGAATACAAATCACACCCACAATTATTCAAAAATCCATGTGAGGGGTAGTTGGGGCAATGTCTTTTTTTTTTTTTGAGATGTCGCCGGCTGTGCAGGGGTAGACCATTTAGGGGATAGCCTTCGAACTTCAGAACCTGTAGGCGATGGTAGTAGGGGGTCCTTCAAATTATCTAGCAGGCGTCTGTGTTCATTATTACCAACAAGCGTGGAGGGTATATTGAGTTCAGCAGCGGCCCTCAGAAACTGCTCCCAGCCTCTCGGGGCATTTTGAGGCGTTAGAATTTTGGGGTGTGTGAGACCTTTGACTAGATCGTACATATGCGACCCTGCAACCGGTTGGCCCTTGTAGAGAAACTCGCCTTGTTCATTCCAAGAGGTTAGGTCTTTAGAAGCGGCTAGTTTACTCATTATCATCTGCGCAGCCCCTCTGTGCCCTATATTTTTTAAGAGGTCTCCAATAAAGGTATCTGAGGCTGTCGCAAGATCGGGAGGCGGTTGTAGGGGCTGAGGGTCGGGGGCCTGAGTTGCGGGTTGTTCAGAGTCTGGGGTATATAGAGTCAGCTTGTTTTTCTCGGTATTCCATTGGCCGTAGTAATTTAAGAAATTTTTGAGAGTGCTGGTGTATAGGTTAGCCTTGTCGTAGGGGTTTAGATCAGTCCTGCTCAAAATGTCTTTAATTTCAGTATCCAGACGTAGAGTCTCATTTCTACGGATATCCCAGACGTTGTCCGAGGAGGACCCCAGCTGCTCCATTTGCTGCCTAGGAAGGAACCAGAAACATTTTTGTGGCATGATCCATCACTGACCCGAGAGGAGGCTTGTAATTACAGGTATAGCTATCCCCAGCAAGTTCCCTATAAAGCCCCCAAACTGTTTCACCAGTTTCTTCTTGGTGACGAGTGTGGCCCTTTTATTACTGAGCTTCTTGATAAGCCTCTTCTTCTTCTTCAGAACCTGTAACTGACGCTTTGATATAGGGACGTTGCCTTTTAGGGTGTTTAGGGCCATTTCTGAAATGGCAGCCACTAAATCGTCAGAAGCTGTTCCCAGGATGGCCTTTCGGTGTTGGGGGCTGGCTGTAACAGGCATTTTCAGGAGGGCTAAATTACGGGGTAGGTGTGCAGACATGGTCACCACTGAGCGTTATTAGGGTGGGGCTGTAAATGGCTCTAAAATACATCAGCGCTGCTTTTTATAGGTCCGGGTCTTGGGCTTTGGGGTGTAAACTACAGGTAGCTCTGGGGGAAAAATATCAGCCCGTAGTCTATAGTTTTCTGGAGTTTCATTTTTTAAGTCTACCAACAGGTACCCATGGGGTTTTGCTGTAGCGTCGTTAAAGGCCTCCATGAAGAAGTGTGTGTTTCCGGGGTACATCTGTTTAGCTATGACGGGTATTTGTTGTTTGTCACGAGGGTTTTTAAATAAAAAAAGTTATGAAGCGTTGAGAGCTATAGACCTACTGTTCTTGCCTTTGTAAAACAAGTTCTGCACAATGTGGCAGTTCCTTATGTTATGTTATGTTAAATAAATTTCTTAAGCGCCGCTAACACCATTAGGTTTCTTGGCGCTGTGCTGGGGGAGCGGTGGAAAGAGTGTGAGATGGGATCTAAAGGTATGAGGTAGAGAAAAGAAAAGTTTTAAGAAGTGATCTGAAACCAGGGTATGAGGGTGAAAGCCTGAGAGAAAGTGGGAGGGAGTTCCAGAGGGATGGGGCCAAAAAAGAAAACCTAAGGCCTCCGTATTTTTTCCTCTTGAATCTGGGAACAGATAATAAGGCCATTTGAGATGAACGAAGATTGCGGGACGGGGTATAAAGATGAAGAAGGGAAGAGATAAAGGAGGGACCATGGCCAGAGAGGGACTTAGAAATGATACAGCCTAGCTTGAATTTACAGCGGGCGGATACCGGGAGCCAGTGGAGACTCTTTAGTAGTGGACGAACGTGCTGATCTCTCGGCTGGTGGTAGATCAAGCGGGCAGCTTGATTTTGGATCAGCTGGAGTCTTTTCAGTTGGTAATCAGGAATGCCAACATACAATGCGTTAGCGTAATCAAGTCTACTGATCACTAACGCAAGTAGCGCTAACGTGAGCGCTTCGGTGGTAAGTAGGCGGGAGATTTTTCGAATTTTCCTGAGTTGGAAGTGGCTGGCGGACACCACTGCGCTGATCTGGGGAGTCATAGAGAGGTCATTACTAATGACGACACCCAGACTTTTGGCAGAGTTAACTGGAGAGGGAGGGCTTCCAAGGCTGGCAGGCCAGATGGAAGGCTGCCAAGGATTGGAAGCTCCCCCGACAAGAATCAGCTCCGTCTTGTCGGGGTTAAGCTTCAGGTGGTTTGAGCTCATCCAGTTACTGATGAAACAGAGTGTATTTTGGAAAGTGGAAGTAGAGTCATCAGAGGAGTCAATGGTGAAAATCAACTGAATGTCATCCGCGTAGTTGAACGGGGTGACACTCATCCCACGAAGGGCCCGGAGTAAAGGGGCTAAATACAAATTAAAAAGGAGAGGGGACAGGGAGGAACCCTGGGGAACACCACAGGTCAGCTCTACCTGAGTGGCAGAAAACTGGGACAGCCTGACGGCTTGTTGACGTTCCGTCAAAAAAGACTGAACCCAGTCAAGGGCGGTCCCATGGATGCCAGCCTCTCTGACACGGCGGACCAGAATACCATGGTCGACCGTGTCGAAGGCGGCCGATAAATCCAAAAGGACTAGGGCTTGTCGGGTGTTAACATCAGCCCCTCTGCGCAGTTCGTCCATCACGGAGAGAATAACTGCCTCCGTGGAGTGCGCAGGTCTGAACCCTGCCTGCTTGGAGTCTAAGACACATGAGTTCTCAATGAAGGTACTGAGTGTTTGAGTTACGTGCGATTCCAAGACTTTACTGAGAAAGGGGAGAAGGGATATGGGACGGTAATTGCTCAAGATGGAGGGGTCTGCCGAAGGTTTTTTTAAGATGGCAACCACCTCGGCCTGTTTAAAGGAACAAGGGACTTCCCCTGTGGCCAAAGAGTTGTTTATAAGGGCTAAGGGGGGTTCAGGGCAGGAAATGAAAGCTGCTCGAAGGGCCCAGGGAGGGCAGCAGTCGCGGGGGGAACCAGAGGAAATTTTATGCAGAAGTGAAGAAATATTGACTATCGAGATGGGGGGGATCAGGGTTAAAGTGTGAGGGTTAAGATAGTCAATAGGCTCAGTGGGCAGGGAAGGAACAAGCCGGGTATGGGCGGCAATGCTAGATTTGATTTTGACAATTTTTTCTATAAAAAATTCGTTCAAGGAATCACACAGATGTTGAGAGGGAAGTGGCCCTATTGTGAGTCTCGCTGGGTTGGATAGTTCCTCTACAATTGAGAATATGTCCTTTGATTTATTTACAGAATCCATAATTTTGTTCGAAAAATAGGAGGATTTAGCCGAGGATATAGCTGTTTTGTATTTTTTGAGCAGGGAGGAAAATACCTCCTTAGTCTCGAGGGAATACCCCCGGCGCCACCGCCGATCTGCCTGACGGAGGCCTAATTTTAAAGCTCTCAGGTCCTCGGTGAACCACCTTTGAGCGTCATGACAACGTCTAGCTCTAACTAATTTTAAGGGAGCTACTACGTCGGCAGCAGAGGTAAGCCAACGAGTAAGGTTTGATGACTGGACATCGATGGAGACAGATGGATCAGAGGTGGGGGGGCTGAGGAACTAAGGAGAGAACTAAATTCATTTAGGTCTGACCTATTCCAGTTACGGGCCAGGAAATTGGTTTCTCGAGGCTTAATAACAGGCCGGGGCATCCCCCAAAGTAAAAGTAATTAAAGAATGATCTGACCAAAGGCATGGCAGGACAAGAGGGGAAGATATATCCAGGCAAGATGTCCAAACCTGGTCTAAGGTGTGCCCTTTTATATGCGTGGGCGAGTGGATGTGCTGGGTACAATTCAGACCTAACATAAGGTCTGAAAAGGCCAGTGAGCCAAGGGATTCATGGATGTCCGATGGCCAATAGTTAAAGTCTCCCAGAACCAAAACGTTGGAATTATTGATGGTGAGCTGAGAGATGAGGTCACCAAACTGGGCTGGAAAATTGGGCATGTGTTGAGGAGGACGATAAATCAGGGCACAAATAAGAGAGGACCCTGGCTGTTCCAATCTGAGTACCAAGCAATCCGTCATGGGGATGCAGGTGGTAGGCACTATGGAAAAACGAATCGGATGCTTAACAATAGCCGCGACCCCCCCTCCGACCTTGCCGGAGGCACGGTTGGCTTGTAGTATGTAATATCCAGGGGGGATGGCAGCTAAGATGTCAGGGGAGGAGTCGTCAGTTAACCAGGTCTCGGTCAGGAATAGGATGTCCGGTTGTTCTGACTTCAACAGATAAAAAATGTCTAATTGGTGACTGACCAGGGACCGGGTATTAAGGTAAAACACAGACAAAGAGGAGTTAGAGGCTATTGCTAATGAGTGGGTACAGGGTCTGGGTTCCAAAACCAGTGACCTGGGAGTGGGGCGGGGCTTAGAATACGATGATGTGAATACTGAGTAAAAGCTCTCTCTAACGCGGGATGATCACCACCTTCATGCATCAGATCATCACCAATTATCATATTTTCAAGGGTTGGGGGTAGTAGCTCATCATCGTTGAGGTTATCCGGTATATCCTCTATAAATTTGATATGGGGGAACCGGCCGCCCAAGTCTGTATAAAGAGGCTGCCAGCATGAATAAAGCCACACAATGTTGTTAGGGGTTTGTGATAAAGCAGAGGCGGTATTTTCTAAGAGCTTTTTTATAAAGTAGCTTTTACCACAGTTTGAGGGTCCTGCTAGCACGCAGGAGAACGGATGCTGTAACCTAGTGTCCATGCTGTGGCGGCTGTCTCTCTAATGGGTCTAATAACCATAAGGCAGTGTTTTATAGTGGGTGATCAGGACACTTTTATCAAAAACAACTCGCAATGTTTTATGTAGAGGCTGGGTTGTGATTTCCCACTTCTTTTTGGATCTGACTATGTAGGGCTGGTTCACGACTATGGTTTTAGCAATCTCAGAATCGTCTGCTGTAGCGTATTCATGCACCAGAATCTTCAAACTGTCAAAATTTATTTTTAGGGTGTTGCTGACATTTAATGTTATCCCTTTGACCTTCATACACACCTTGTTCTCGTTGGTACGGTGACTGTAGGTTTTAGGCCCGGAGGCTGTATATTCAATTATATACTCATCCTTATCTAGCTCACTGGTTAGGTCACCCAGATAATCTCCTAGAGGAGGGTCTTCATCCCCCGGCTTGCTCAGAAAAATCACAGAATCTGTATCGTGATACAAGCAGCGATCCTGGAGCTTATCCATAACCCCGTAAAGCTCTAGACAAGCGTGGGCTGTCGTGAAGCAGGCTATGAAAATGTTTATGTTGTTACTCGATGTGGGGTACTCTTGGGCGTATTTCCAACACAAATCCGCGGTATCGTCATCGATAAACTCGCAGCTGGACACCTCGTAGCATGGGGCAAACAGGTACTTGAACAGTTCATCAGGATATGATATTAAGGTAGTATTTTAAAGGTTTGTGTGCTGTGCAAATTTTCCCCATAAGGAGTTGAGACAGAGTTTGGCTAACTGGCGGCGTGCAGGATTGACCTCTATCAGATGGGGGCGTAAACGGATACCCTCGTGAGCGTAGTAGTCGTCGATGTATTTCTGTTTTGCATCCTGACTAGTACACCATTCAGGATACCCTGAGGCCTCCTGTTTGTCTCTGAGAAACAAATTAATGTAGGGGGCAAAGAGTTGTGTTGTAGTGCTCTTAAAATGCCACACTTCGTGTACTCTACCTAGCCTGTACCCTTTCTCTAAGGCAGCTTGTACCTCGATGCTACACCAGGTCCCTGTGAGCATCCTTTGTTCATCGGTGTGTCTGCAGCCGTCAACCTCTTTAAGCATCGCACATGTTCGGCAGAGGGGGAACATCAGCTTGCCATCGACTCGACATGGTAACACAGGGAAGTAAAGCTGCTTAGGAGGATAGATTTCACATTTGATAAGCCCAAAGTATTCGGATAGGGGCTTAACATCTCTATAGATGATGGTGGGATGATCCAGTGGGTACAACTTCATCTTGTTCACAAAAGGGTACAGGCTGGTGAAATCATAGTAGTGTATTTTCTCACCCTTACCAGCGGCCTTGTATGGCATTTGTACGCCCCCCAAATAAGGCATCGCGGGGCTCCAGAGGTTTGGGTAAATCACGAGTCTGAAGAAAAGAGCAGAGACCTGTGTCGGTTTTTAACATGTCTAACCACTCATGCTCCCATAGAACTCTCATAGTAAACCCCTGCTTTTCAACATACAGGGCCTTTGTTAGAGTACGTCTGTATAAGTGTTCAAAGGTGGCCCCCAACTTTTTGTTATACTCTTGGGGCTTGTAACACTTGGGGCAGCCGTGGTAAAAACAACCGTTGAATTCAAAGGCCATCAGCACACCCTTAATTACAGAGAACCCGTCCAGGTAGTAGGGACCAAGACGGTATTCACCAACCTGTAAGGCATGTTGAATCTGGATGTCTTCCTTCTCAGAGACGTGTATGAGCCATTGGATAGATGGGGTTGAATAACGTTTCTGTTTACCGTTATAGAGGTCTGGCGGTACTAGAGCGATAGTTTCTGGCCTCAAAAACATGTGCTTGTAGATGGACATACACATGGAGACCAGAGTGACGCTTTGAAAAGGGTCTATGTATTCGACCGCTTTTAGCATTTCAGGGGTTTTGGATGTCAAGGCCTTGACTTTCTTAGTCAGTGTCTTAGGTTTCAAGACCGTGACTTCTTTAGTCATAGACACCACAACATCTCCGAAGAGGTTACAAGCTTGCCGCAGGATCATTACATCCGCCTGACAATAAGCTTTCAACTCTGTTTGAAAGTGAAACTCCTTTTCACGGTTTTCAGAGTACCATTGTAGAAAGCTCACTTTCTCATCAGGCATCATGTATTCAATCCCGTAGCTTTCAGGAGGAGGCATGGCCCCCACATAATTCTGGTTAGCCCAGGTGTTAAACAAGTGTGGAAAATAACCTTTACACCCTGGGAACCCAAAGGCCTTTGGCAGCTTGCTCAATTTCATGGGTAGGAAATTCAGGGTGTCTATGAAACGTATTTTTAAATGGCACACCGTCATCAGCATCAGTTTAGACCCCTGGGTTATGAGTTCCACCTGTATCTTTTCACGAATCATGTTTCGCAGAATAAAGAAGGAGCCGTAGGCTTTTGAGTTGTGGGCGAGCATGGTATACCCTTGGAATTTGGATTGAATGAAAGTGCTTAGGAAATCACCAACACACGTTCGTCCTTCAAACTCCCAGCTGGCGTCGGAAGTTAGATGGTGTGCGTAAATATAGTTAGGCTGGTGTACCCTCGTCTCTTGTGTGCACTCTATATCAAACACTATATAGTCTTCGGTCTTGGAATGCGGTGGACCTTTAACCATATAACACTGGTGGTTGGGGCCGTCAGTGTAAGACACATGGCAGCGGGGGCAAATCATACCTTTACACTTGTGATCCGTTGCCACATACCGCCCACACTCGCTGCAGTCCTTTTTAGGGATGCAGTTGAAAGATTTTACGTGTATGTTCAATCAGGCTTGAGAGCGACAAAACAACCTACATGTGCTGCACCTCACCTTCACGGTGGCGTCTACTATGCACCCGTCCCTCTGACACATTTTACAATGCATTTCACACTGGTGGTATGTTTTATTGTTGTATATATGGTCGCAGTGGGCGCACACATACTTGCCCCCTAGAAAACCTTTAAGGTTCAAGATGCCGTAAAAATGATTTTCGATGTGGAGGACATATACGGTCTTGTTTCTCACAGGTTCCCCAGTTGTAAAGTACTGCCAGGAACCGCTGTGATAAAGAACTTTCACCGTCACGGCGAAATAGTTCTCAAAAAGACCTATATCGCCAAAGCCGACCATACAGTCAGGAGGTATTTCAAGAACCTCATGGGCTTCAGCAGCTATAGACATGATGACAACGTCAGTGGTCTTGCGATCCATCAGCAGACCCACGATGCTGGCTGCCAGACATGTATTGGCAGCGGGGTTGTTAAAGTTGAGCAGCCACCGCTGTTTCTTACCAATTATTTGACTGTATAGTATGCTCTTTAAAGGTCTGGAAACACCCCCCCTCATGCCCCCGTACAATGAGGGCTATGACTCTAAAAGTGCCATAGGCGACTAGTTCAGCCTTACTCTGTAAAAGCCTTGAGGTTTTCTAAAAATTACACAGTGTCAAAAACATCTCGGGTCTTCCGCCTGGTGAACAACGGAGTGTCAAAACCCTGCCCCTGGAAGCGGAGTTGGAAAAAGTCATTAGGACCCACATCGTGTAACAACCTTTCTATGAGCTCCTGCACAGCCTGATGTATAGCTAGAACACCATGAGTGGTTGATGTTATTTGGTGTAGGTTAACAAATCTAAACTCCTCATAGTGTTCTACGGCCCTAAACCTCTCTACATTGCGAGTGTAACTTCTAACACTCTCTAAAAACAAGGGCTCTGGGCCCTCATCAGTAGGAGTGTGAGTTGCGGAGGTGTTCTCTGCTGTGTCATTTTGCGGGGTCATGGTGGGACATGTCTCAGGGGTCCTTGTAACCCTGCGGGCAACGCATATTCTCGCCTTCTTCAGCTTATGTATTAAAAGCCGGCGTTGCTTTGTACTATTAAACCACTTTTTGGTTTTTTTACGGACCCATGCTTTTCTAGATACCAAGCCCCAGCCTATCTGAACAGGTAGGTCGGTGTCGCTGTACGTCTTGTTCATGGAGGCCATCATCACAGATACGCCCATAGGACCTTCTGAATGTTGCTGTGTTTGGAGTTTTAAAGCACGCCCCCTACCCCCTTCAAATGGCCGACCCTTGGTATGTTAGGCCCTGCACCTATGTATTGTCGGTGGTGAAGTGCTGGTTTATATTTTTCAGGCGTTGGTCTTGAAGCTATGGTACCTTGTTTGAAGGGGTCTAGGGAAATAGTGTTGTCTTGTTTGAGGGGCTGTGGGGCACCAGATGGCCTCTGCTTGAGCAGTTGTAAGAAGCGTACAGACTTTGTCACTAACCTCTGGACCTTACGGGTATATTTTGGGGTCCTCTTATGAGCACCAGTGGCTGTGGGGGTCTTTAGGGGTTGGTGCTGCCATAGTCACGCCTGTATACCATGAATGTCGGCCACAGCTGCCTGACACGCCTGTATTATCACTTTTTTACACAACCCATCCCTTTCCACGACCTTCTGTTGGGCCTCTCTTGAAGCTGATATTGGAAAGCCCCAGCTCAATTTTTATGTTTGCGCCGTTCGCCTGATGTTTTAAATTTCGAACAGCCATCTGCATCTCTTTTACATGAGCCCCCATACATCTAGGGTGTTTACAGACCCATCGTGTTCCTGCTTAGGGGGACCCACCTTGCGCAGCCTTATAAATGGATGCAACTCCTCAGGACCCTCTATACTGCTAACTGCCCTAGCCCCATTCTGTAACGCCTGCTCAGGACCCTCTATACTGCTAACTGCCTTCGCCCCATTCTGTAACGCCTGCTCTGGACCCTCTATACTGCTAACAGTCTTGGCCCCATTCTGTAGCGCCTCTTCAGCAACCTTTATACTGCTAACAGCCTTAGCCCCATTCTTTAAAGCCTGTTCCTGGCGTGTTTTACAAATAGCGAGCCTCCATTGCTGTTGGTATGGTGAGTTCAGGAGTGTAAAATTGCCATAAGGGTGTGCAATAAGCGGAAAATCATAGTAGTCCACGGCGGAATTGTCATCCACACTTATTGCTGAGGGCGGTGTGGGGCTTACGACGGCCTCGGGGCTCGACATGGGACTGTACCCGGGGCTGGCCGCTGGGCTGGACACTGGGCTGGACACGGGCCTGTACACTGGGCTGGCAGCGGGACTGTAACCGGGGCTGGACACGGGACTGTACACGGGGTTGGTAGCGGGGCTGGACACGGGCCTGTACACGGGGCTGTCAGCGGGGGTGGTAGGGTCGTATGCTCCCTGAGGGGTACTAGGGGACAAAGGGTATGAGGATTGTAAGGAGCTGTCATTGTAATCAGGGGGCCTAGCTGAAATGCCTGTGTTATGGTGTGGTGACTGGTTACCTGGGTTCTGTAAACCCCCGATGTTCGAAGACCCCTGGTACACCGCTTCTGGGGTTCTACCTATGCTGTCTACCAGCCCCCTCATCAACTCGAGAGCGCCGCTATTCATGCTAGAAGGACCTTCTAGGGGTTGCGCATTATCACCTGTTGAGTCCCTCGGCACGGCCTGAACACTTACAACCGGTTTTGGGGTCTGCTCCAGGGCGTGCACCTCTACATGAACAGTTATTTTATTTGGCACTGTCTGTGGTTTCAGGACGCTGGGGGGATCCAGCGTTGCATTAGGTTTGCTGAGGGACTCTACTAACTGTAGCTTAGGGACCCCCGGTTTCAGCTTCAGATGTTTTCTTGAGAGGCGCGTTGTTTTAGGGGCTTGTGGCGGCACCATCTCTTCTACACCCACCGGTACAACTACCGCCTCCTTGGGGCTCATGGGTGTCTAGGCCTCATTCAAGGGCTTGGCATCCCTTTTTACAGATACGTCTAAAGGGCTATCTTGGGGTTCAGGGGTCCTCGGTTTCTTCTTCTTCTCAGGGCTTAAGGGCCTTGCCTGGACCTCTGGGAGCACCGGCGCTGTGTTCTTTAGGTTTAAGGGTTCTGTTTGGGGCTCTGTGAATACCTTACAGGACTTCACATGCTTTAAAGGGTTGGGAAGGTTCTCTGAGTCCCTATGTTTCTTCTTAAAGGTTACCACGGTTGAGACACACATCCCTTTTGATGCCCTGAGAGGGCTCAGACCCGATGTACCGGTTTTACACAGACCCTGCCCTGTGTTATCTGTGTTTGTAAACACTCTGTCAGTGCTGACCCCACCCCTGTGCAGAATAGATTGTTGTAGAGGATTGTTCATCATGTTGGCTGGTGTGTAGGACGTTGAGAGTTTCTCGTGGCGTACACGCCTACTGATGCCTTTTGCGCTGTTTCTGTTCTGGACGGTTGCTGCTATGTCCCATAAGGGCTGCGCAGGCCCCTCTTCAGCAGCATGTTTCTGTGACGCTTCTAAAATATAAACAGAAAAATATATATATTAGAGAAAGCATAAAACAACACGTACAAGCACCACCATCCTACGTTCTACACAGCCACCTTTTTTTATATAGGCATTGCTACAAGCCACTGTACCCTTCTGCTTGAGAGTCTGTAACACCTCTAGTACTTCTCACACCCTTTTATAAAAAACACACCTGAATGAGGTCTTTTTGCAGCTCCTTTCTTTGGTAGGGGTCCAGCTTTACACGTTAAAGCTTTCCTCTTCAGCGGTCTTTCTTGTGGACGTTGCGCAGCCTCTTGTACCTCGACACCGTCCTGGCATAACGTAGGGGCACCTGTAAAGAAAAAATTATACCCAACATTAGTCATCTTTTTGAGGAGTCCCCCTACACACCCTCAGGGTCAGGACTCTGTCCTACCCCACCAACTCCCCAGCGTCTTAGGCAGTTTAAATAACAGTGGCCTTTTTATTTACATGTAGGAACTGAAGTGTTTTGCACACTGTTCAGAGCTCCTTGAGCCTCGAGGTACACCATAAGATCTTCAAAAACTTGTTGTAGGTCGGGATCATAAGCTGTAAAAGCATACATACATGAGAACCCATTAGAAAAAAAAGAGAACTTCTGAGAGATTGGTGTACAAAACTAAGTAGAACTACACAACCCTATATATATATATATATATATATATATATATATATACACTAGCAGCCCATCCCGACCTTGTCCGAGTGCAACAGGCTTCCCCGACCTCCGCCCGCCCCGACATTGTGCAGCAGCCCGGGCCCCCGCCCGGCCTGTCCCCGCCTGCCCCGACCCCCGCCTGCCCCGGGTGCAACAGGCTTCTCCAACCCCCGCCCGCCACGACATTATGCAGCAGCTCGTGCCCCCGCCTGCCCCGACATGGGTCCCCTTACCTGAGCTGCCGCTACTCCCGCCTGTCCGCTGCACGCACCGCTGCTGGCCTGTCCACTGCTCCTCCCGTGCGCCATGTCCGCCGCTCCTCGTCGCGCTCCTGGACGCCGCTCCTCCCCGCGCTCCTGATGTGAGCACGCACGTCGCGGCCGGCGCTACTTCGGAGGGACTACTTTTCTTTTTTTACTTTCAATTTTTTTAATAAAGTTTTTTTTTTTTAATTTATATAGCCTATAACCATCTACACACCCTGACGATTTCAACGGTGTATCTGGTGTGTGGATTGGCGCTGTTGTACCCGAGTTTACGCGCCTCAAAGGCTGAAAGTTCTAACTTTATTATAGCAGTATAGATACCTGGCTGCGGGGCTGGCAATTGTCCGGCGTTGCTAGTTATTACAGTGGTGTCCAGCGCCGGGGGTACACTGGTAGCGGCTGTTTTTGCAGGGTCTTGCATCTGTATTAAATAAAAAACACTCGTTTTAAAACGCCTTTCTTAAACAAAGTATTACAAGTTCAAACAATTCCTGTAGGCATTTTAAAAAGCCTGTTAAGAGGGTTGCAACAACAGACATTTTTTTTAAAAAGCGTTGCATGTGCTGCGCTAAAACATATGTTAAAAAAGAACCAACCTGCGACATATCCTTTTACTTATGGGTAAATCACTTTAGGTACACCTGGTCCTTCTGGCCCACAACCACTGCCTCTAGGTACCAGGTACTCTTTTGCAACCGGTACACTTCACTTATCTCTTGTAACACCCTGTTTGCTACCTCTTACATTTTGCGTGCTTTAGATACTTGTTCAAGTGCCACCAGTGCCTACATAGCGCTTGTTCTTGTGCTTGAGTGTCTGCCTTATATTGCAGTATTATGCAGCTAATTGTGCTTGGTTTTCTCTTGGACCCTGCACACATGCCACTTCATTTTCTTTCCTCATGTAGTTTAACGTTTGCTTTTGTAACCAGCACACATGTCACTTTTGCCTCCTGTAATGCCCCTTTTGCTATCTCTTGTTTTATGTTTGCTCACAATTGTCACTTTTGGCCGCCTGTAATGCCCCGTTTGCGCCCTCATGTATTTTGTTTACTCACATTTGTCTCATGTAACTTAACGTCTGCTTCTGTAATTTGTTCATACGTCACTTTCTCCCCTGGTAATGCCCCTTTGCTACCGCATGTATTATGTTTGCGCACATTTGTCACTTTTTTCCTCCTGTAATGCCCCGTTTGCGACCTCATGTATTTTGTTTACTCAAAATTGTCATTTTTACCCCTTGTAACTTACACACACTCCTGCTGTACAAGGCCCAACCCCTTCAGTGATGAGTTGGTGACATCACTGAAGGGGCGGGCCTTGCACAGCAGTCCCGGGGAAAGAAGCTCCATGCCGCCATGCTGCCGCTGCTCCAGGGGATCCACGTGGAGCCATGGGGTGATGATCTATGCCACCTCACAGCTTCAACACGACCTCCGAGCACGCCCCAGACACCCCCGAGCAGCGCCTGCCGCAAGCGGGCTCGGGGTTTTAAAAAAAAAAAAACGCTGCACACTGGCCACGGAGGCCAAAAGACCCCCGGAGCCCGCCCCACAACACCCTCGAGCAGCGCCCGATGCAAGTGAGCTCGGGGGTTTATTTAAAAAAAACAACAACTTGGCACTCAGGCCCCAGAGGCCAGAAGACCTACGGCGCACGGAGGCCAGAAGACCTACGGCGCCCGCCCCACAACACCCCCAAGCAGCGCCCGATACAAGCGGGCTCTGGGGTTATTTAAAAAAAAAAGAAAATTGGCACTCAGGCCCGGAGGCCAGAAGACCCATGGAGCCCGCCCCACAACACCCCCGAGCAGCGCCCGATGCAAGCGGGCTCGGGGGTTATTTAAAAAAACGCTGCACACTGGCCCCAGAGGCCAAAAGACCCACGGAGCCCGCCCCACAACACCCCCTGAGCAGCGCCCAATGCAAGCGGGCTCGAGGGGTTATTTTTTAAAAAACGATGCCCAAAAGCCAGCACTCGGGCCACAGAGCCTAGTGGGGACACCAGGAGCCCTCCCCAGACACCCCGAGCAGCGCCTACAGCAAGCGGGCTCGGGTCATTTTTAAAATAAAGAGGCACAACGAGGCACACAGAGCCCCCTGGACCCCTACAACTCTCCCCTACAGGATCTCCTGCACGGATACAGCACCATACTTCTGACCCTCAAAAACAACGGCTTGGTGAGTACAAAAAAAAAATGCATTATTTATTTTGACATGTACCCCTTGTTTCTTACATGCTTGAGCTCAGCCACACTTAAAGCATTAGAGAACTACATATACAATATTTCTAGGTGTTGCAAAGTACGCTGCTTCCTGCACCTGGACCCTATTAAGGCCCCTGCATTTTGTACCTTAAACATACACCCCTCAAACTCTATGCCAGCCCTACACCACCAACCCCATTAACATTAAATACCTACACACATAGCTTTAAACTCAATCCTTCAACAAAACCTTTATTCACTTTAAACACTTTATATTACAATTCAAGTCTTTTAAAAAAACTTCATTGTCACCATTATTCACATTAAACACAACACATCGCCTTAAAGCTTAACAGTTTACAAACCATTCTACATAGTACTATTTAACATTTTCAAAACTACAGATTTGTATACTTTAAATGCCACATAAACATACATCATTGCGCCATCCATTATTTACCTTCCTTAAACTGTCGCAGGCGGCTTCAATCTGGGATAAGTTGCTCAGGTCCATTCTTGCCTTAAGTTCCAAGGGTTGGCTCTGTGCCTCCAAGACAATCCACGCCAGTCACTCCACCCAAAGGTCTTGAAGGGTTTGTTGGTGCAGAAATCCACAAGGTGCAGCAAAGCAATCCAGGCCAGTCACTCCCCAAAGGTTTTTTGACTTGGTTGTTGGTGCAGAAATCCACAAGGTGCAGCAAAGCAATCCACGCCAGTCGCTCCTCAAGGGTTTTTTGAATGGGTGTTTGGCAGTGTTCCTTAAGGGGCCTTATTATACCTGTCAAAACATGCTAACTAGAAGCCCCCCAGACCCTTTATGACTTGAGGGGGGTTTACAACAATGTCATGGGGGCCTTTGGGTGGGAACCTTTTTTTCTATCCTTGTACAGTATAACCAGTACATCAGTTTATTACTTTGACAGCTGTTACTCAAACTCAAGGCCTATCCCGGGAAGAGTGGGGTTAGACAATGGGGGGCTTGGGTGGCCATCGCAAAACTCTTCACACCTACATGAAACCTTCTCCTAGGAAGTTGGGATCCCGGGAACAGGATCCAACGCCAAGGTCAGAGTTTTTCCTGCCAGGCATGTCAAGTTTGGGACGAGCCTGTCAATTTTCCTGCCAGACATGTCAAGTTTGGGACCAGCCGGTCAATTTTCCTGCCAGACCTGTCAAATTTGGGACCAGGGGCTTTGTGATGTGTTTATTACATCCTAACAGCTGGCACCTTGTTTCAGGGTCTCATGCGAAGCTTTGGCTCTACATGCCACCTGTCTTTTTTTCGCATCTCAAAGCTCAGGGGTTGCTGGAGTTTATTATTTTATAAGGGGTTTGTGTTAACCTATTTTTTTGTTAGAGAATTACCACAGGCAGGTTTTGTGAGGACCCTTTACACATTTGACACCTACATGCCACAGTCTTCCTCCCAGGCTCTGGGCTGGGGGACTCAGGACTGCTCCAAAGCTGTTCAGCCAACAACTGTCTCCAACCTCCCAGTTTTAAACATGCCCAGGCATTTCCCTACTACATGCACACACTTTTTCTATGCACTTTTTTTAAACACATACACAATTACCCCATATTTTGCAGTCAAACCTGTCAGTTTTGGGACTAGCCCTACATGTCACCCAGTTTAAAACCAGAGTGTTTGAGGCCAGCAAGTTGCTGCCAGACCTGTCAAATTTAAGGCCAGGGTTTGCTGCCAGACCTGTCACTTTTGCGGCCAGAGCTTGATGTGACTGGTATCCCTACCTACTACTAATATAATATTTACTTATAATGATTGTCACCATCGCAGAGATTTACCTTTCAATTAACCTATTAACATTCTCTGTAGCGTTGCAAACTTCTACTCTATCAGTGGAAACAAAAATATAATATTTTGCTGAGCTGCTTTCCATCAATACCTTAGTATTCTTCAGCATTCTGAGACGTAGCATTGTAAAATATACATGAAACCACTACGAAAAACAATAAAATATTCAATTACTGTGCATTAAACGTTTCTAAATGTAAGCGTGACACACACAATAACAATAATTTGTTCATGATACTATAAATTCAGAGAGAAATTAAATTAAAAAAACATATATGTATATGATTTACTCTCTCATCCAAATAGAATTTTAAACAGCCTTCTTATTTTAGTGGTCTGTGTTATAAAAAGACACTTACATTTTCTTCATCATTTAAAGCAAATCGTGTTTCTCGCTTAGGGCCTGTCTTCTTTTCTGTAAATGCTATTATTGCAAATTTCACACCATTCTCAGTCTGATGGGTCCGTTCTAACCATTCTTTAACCTGCGAAAATAAGGTTTTATTTATCACGAACATCTCCAATGAATGCACGTCGAAATTAGAAATAAATGGGTAAGGGTGTATGCTTACAACAACGTTTTTGACAAATATTGCCTCGAGTAGATATTTGAAGAGCAATATTGCTTCCAAATAATACACAACGTGTAAGTGTTCCAGACTGTTTAATTCACTGCTGTTGGTCACTTTTTGAGTTTGACACTAAACACCTCGAAATGTCAGAAATAGGATTCAGACATGTACCTGTAGGCTGGAAATGAGCCCTAGCCACTCTTGCTATATCACCTGAGATATATTATGGAGTCCTGATAGCCACAGGGACCTGCAAACAGTCATTCGGGTTGATACTGAAAATTGTCAAAACTCGCTAATAATGAGCACTTCTAGCGAGTTTTGCTAATTTTTCAAATAGCTCAGGCTGGATATCAGAGACACTGTTTGAGTGAACAAAATATAAATACACTTGATAGAAAGGTCAGATCTGATGCTTTCATGTGATCTATATACCTTTGGTATTATCTGAAGTTTTTTTGTCCAGCTTCCAGCCAAGGGAAAAACCTGAAATTGTACCCAACTTTGAGCACCTTGGGCTGGGTGGAAGAAGTGACTAAGCCACCTTTAACCCAAAATCTTCAAAAAGTTACCCATGGAGGTCAGAAATGGGTCTGAGACACTCCTCCTATGTCATCGGAGGTATACTATGGGGTCCTTGGGTCCAGAACTAGAAATGTGATGTGACTCTGAGCTCTATGGCCCATAATGGAAAAAATGAGTTTTACACCAAACACCTTGAAATGTCAGAACTAGGAGTCAGACATGTACCTGGAGGCTGGAAATGAGCCCTAGCCCCTCTTACCATATCACCCTTACCATATCACCTGAGATATATTATGGGGTCCTGGTGGCCACAGGGACCTGCAAACAGTCATTAGGGTTGATACTGAAAATTGACAAAACTCGCTAATAGTGGACACTTCTAGCGAGTTTTGCCAATTTATCAAATAGCTCAGGCTGGATATCAGAGACACTGTTTGAGTGAACAAAACATAAATACACTTGTTAGAAAGGTCAGATCTGATGCTTTCATATGATCTATATACCTGTGGTATTATCTGAAGTTTTTTTTCCAGCTTCCAGCCAAGGATATGCCTGAAATCTTACCCAACTTTGAGCACCTTGGGCTGTGTGGAAGAAGTGATTAAGCCTCCTTAAACCCAAAATCGTCAAAAGGTCACCCCTGGAGGTCGGAAATGGGTCTGAGACACTCCTGCTATGTGATCTGAGGTATACTATGGGGTCCTTGGGTCCAGAACTAGAAATGTGATGTGACCCTGAGCTCTAGGGCATATAATGGAAAAAATTAGTTTGACAAGAAACACCTGGAAATGTCAGAAATGGGAGTCAGGCAAGTACCTGGAGGCTGGAAATGAGCCCTAGCCACTCTTGCTATATCACCTGAGATATATTATTGAGTCCTGGTGGCCACTGGGACCTGCAAACAGTCATTAGGGTTGATACTGAAAATTAGCAAAACTCGCTAATAGTGGGCACAAGATATAAATACACTTTCTAGAAAGGTCAGATCTGATGTTTTTATGTGATCTATATACCTTTGGTATTATCTGAAGTTTTTTTTCCCATCTTCCAGCCAAGGGAAAAACCTGAAAAAGTACCCAACTTTGAGCACCTTGGGCTGGGTGGAAGAAGTGACTTTGCCCCCTTAAACCCAAAAACATATGTCACCCTTGGAGCCAGAAATGGGTCTGAGACACTCCTGCGATGTGATCTGACGTATACTATGGGGTCCTTGGGTCCAGAACTAGAAATGTGATATGACTCTGAGCTCTATGGCCTAGAATTGAAAAAATTAGTTTGACCCCCAAACACCTCGAAATGTCACAAATAGGAGTCAGACATGTACCTGGAGGCTAGGAATAAGCCCTAGGCACTCTTGCTATATCACTTGAGATATAATATGGGGGTCCTGGTGGCCACAGGGACCCACAAACAGTCATGAGGCTTAATACTGAAAAAAGTAACTTGACTGTGAGCCCTACGCTCTTGGATGGAAAACTTGAGTTTGGCACATAATACCTCAAAATGTCACAAATTGTAGTCAAACACATACTAGGAGGCTAGAAATACCCTCTAGAAATTGTACCATGTATTTACTGATAATCAAAACATATCAGTAAAGAAATGTTATTGTCTATAAATAAAGTAAGTAAATTACATTTATAGAGCACACAGCTACCTCCAACAAAGGCGTTGAAGCGCTAATAGTTTAAACTTCATATGGCACTTGTGTTGTCACTTGTGAAATATTGCACTTCATGATTGTATAAAAAAAACACTGTTATGTGTACTGTGATGTAGTTATTGACTAGCTTTGCATACTTTTAAAATAGCTCCCAGTGGATATCTTGACTCATATTTCCAGTACACATAACCTAAATACACTTGCTACAAAGTTTAGATCTGATACGAAGAAGGTACTTATGTAAGTTTTGGACTTTATAAAATTTCGTTATTTTCTCAAATAATGTTGAGCAGATCTTCATTCCTTGATAATTAGTCAAGAAACTACCTATCCTGCATGCAAAAGTTATAAAGGGTCCTCAGTTGTGGCATACTTCATCATCGGACCACTCACCCAGAAACATTAATCTTCTGGGTAGGCTTAGCCAGACACCTGGGATCTCTGGATGTTGTAGGGAATGAACAATTACAATTATCTAGGGTGTAATCAAAATGTATTGATGTAATGATGGTCACCCTGATAATATTAAAAACCCCTTCAATGCATTAGATCAGATTTTTAACCTTTTTTTGATCATGTATCTAACCAATTTAATTCTTCTCCTTCTCCAATAAATGATTTTATTGACACTCCATTATCAAACAGAAGCTCTTCTTCAACATTAATATCTCTTAATGCAGTGAAAATAATGACATTTTGCATTTTGCCAAATACTAGTAATGTTGCGCGATTAGGCTTAATGTTGCACATTTTCCTTGAATGATGTATCAACCGTCCGAATGTTTCCTTTTTTGGGTGACACACACAGGGCACTGTTTTTGCATCAACACACATTTTCCTGCCAGAGGGTTCCTGAAAGAAGAATAAGTATCCCATCTCTTCTTCTTGCGACTCTTTCGTCATTTGATTCCCTTGCTCTGCTGTGATTACCATCCTGTGGTAATCGCAAATGAGATCTCCTTTTTTTGAAGTCTTGTGTAGAGATTACTTTCTTCCCCTTTGTGGCATCAGTTGTGACATGGAGCCCTCTCCATAGCTGACATTCCACCAAAGATGCTATTTGTTGATTGCTGACTTTTCTTTAGTGACTGTTCTAAGAATCCAGCCCTCAATTATGTCTTTTACCCTTGGCAGGTTCTTGTTCCACTCCATATTCTTGTAGAAAGTGCTTATTTGATGTTCTGTTGGCTGTCCTCTTCTAAAGTGGTCTGCAGAAAAAGAAAGAAAACAGTACTTCAGTGTCATTTAACATTATATATTTTTACATCAAATATACACCCTGTTTATAAACTACCATTAAAAGTGAAGGACACTTACTCTGCACTTCTTCCTTTTGCAATGTTTGTTGCATGATTCTCCAACTGCGATAGCAGTACTGTGCATGCTTCCCAGCCAGTGCAACGCGGACCTTCTTTATCAATGGTTGCCCATTTAGAGACACAGGAAATTCTTTCAGTATTCTTTTAAGATCTGATGCAATATCAATTTTTGGACAACTGTACGCTACAGCAGCAATTCTTGATTTTTGTTTTGAGTGACAATTTTCCCTGTAAAATACAAAATATCCATTTAAGATACCCTTAAAGCTAAAATGCTAATTTTTGTGAACACCCTTGCAAAAATGAATTATAATTTAGTACTATAAATATAAACATACTGTTCTCAGTGTTTCCATAACTTTGGATTGGGTGATGCTGGTAACTCTGTCTTCACTGGAACTAAAATAATATAGACAGAAATGTGTCAGAGTATTCTGTGAAATATTTTGTCAAATGTAAATTATATCTTTGAACAAGTTACATGTTTACTCAGGATTGTAATGGGTCAGGTTTTCCAGTAACTTTGATGCTCAGCAAGAATTTTGCATTTCACAGCTTCTTTTTGTATTGCCACTAGATTGTGTTATATACTCCAGGGCAATTAGTTTCTCTTGGCCACATAAATGTTTCACAGCAGCATCTTTAAAGGTTTGTACAACTTCTTTTCTCTTCAGAGTTGGTAATCTGTATCTGTTAGAAAAAGGAAGATTTTTCAAAATGGCTCAATAGATTATGCTTCAAAGAGCCTCTGTTATTATGGCACACATGACTAACTCCTGCATTTAATTACTAATAGTCTACAAATGAGAAAAGTGTAGACACAGTTAGCCCAAGAACATAATGTTTAAGCGTTGTAAAAAAAAAAAATAATGAACACCCTTTAAAATCATTTTGTGAGCGAGAGACAATGACTAGACTGAATCTGTATTTCATAAATATAATTCATAGTATAATAGTATAATATAATATTTGCTTATAATGATTGTCACCATCGCAGAGATTTACCTTTCAATTAACCTATTAACATTCTCTGTAGCGTTGCAAACTTCTACTCCATCAGTTGAAACAAAAAAATAATCTTTTGTTGAGCAACTTTCCATCAATGCCTTACTATTATTCAGCATTCTGGGATGTAGCATTGTAAAATATACATGAAACCACTACGAAAAACAGTGAAATATTCAATTACTGTGCATTAAACGTTTCTAAATGTAAGTGTGACACACACACAATAACCATAATTTGTTCATGATACTATGAATTCAGAGAGGTATTAAATAAAAAAAAATACATGTGTATGATTTACTCTCTCATCCAAATAGAATTTTTTAAACAGCCTTCTTATTTTAGTGGTCTGTGTTATAAAAAGACACTTACATTATCTTCTTCATCATTTAAAGCAAATCGTGTTTCTCGCTTAGGGCCTGTCTTCTTTTCTGTAAATGCTATTATTGCAAATTTCACACCATTCTCAGTCTGATGGGTCCGTTCTAACCATTCTTTAACCTGCGAAAATAAGGTTTTATTTATCACGTACATCTCCAATGAATGCACGTCGAAATTAGAAAAAAATGGGTTAGGGTATATGCTTACAACAAAGTTTTTGACAAATATTGGCCCAAGTAGATATTTGAAGAGCAATATTGCTTCCAAATAATACACAACGTGCAAGTGTTCCTGACTGTTTAATTCACTGTTGTTGGTCACTTTTTGAGTTTGACACTAAACACCTCGAAATGTCAGAAATAGGAGTCAGACATGTACCTGGAGGCTGGAAATGAGTCCTAGCCACTCTTGCTATATCACCTGAGATATATTATGAAGTCCTGGTAGCCACAGGGACCTGCAAACAGTCATTAGGGTTGATACTGAAAATTGGCAAAACTCGCTAATAGTGAACACTTCTAGCAAGTTTTGCTAATTTTTTTAATAGCTCAGACTGGATATCAGAGACACCGTTTGAGTGAACAAAACATAAATACACTCGTTAGAAAGGTCAGATCTGATGCTTTCATGTGATCTATATACCTTTGGTATTATCTGAAGTTTTTTTTTCCAGCTTCCAGCCAAGGGAAAAACCTGAAATCGTACCCAACTTTAAGCACCTTGAGCTGGGTGGAAGTAGTGACTTTGCCCCCTTAAACTCAAAAACTTAGGTCATCCCTGGAGATCAGAAATGGGTCTGAGACACTCCTGCTATGTCATCGGAGGTATACTATGGGGTCCTTGGGTCCAGAACTAGAAATGTGATGTGACTCTGAGCTCTAGGGCATATAATGGAAAAAATTAGTTTGACAAGAAACACCTGGAAATGTCAGAAATAGGAGTCAGACATGTACCTGGAGGCAGGAAATGAGCCCTAGCCACTCTTGCTATATCACCTGAGATATATTATGGGGTCCTGGCGGCCACAGGGACTTGCAAACAGTCATATGGGTTATGTGGTAAATAAATAAATAATACCCTATTTTTGACTAGACATATATCATAACAGATAGCTCAATAAATAAGAGTCAAGATTCGAGGTAGTAGGAGTTTTTGCAGGTTTAATACAGCATAAGGACAGGAACAGGACAACCTGCATAGGAATAGGATGACAGGGCCCAGCAGCTGCTGGGGCTGAATCTGGGATGAGCGCGCTGGCTTTTAATAACAATACATGAGCATATATACATAACGCAAACACATAGCATTACATTGCAGTAGGCGTAGCAGTGGGTGGAGCAATAGGCGTGACGCGTAGCAGTCGCGAAAGATAAGGGCGAAAAAGAGGTGCAACTGGGCGTATACATAGACATGTGATGCAAACGTAACAGAATATGTCATGAATGGGGCGGAAACCATGGAGGGGGCTACCTAAGGAGCCGGGACCTCTAACCTGGTGGTGCGCGCAAACTAGCAATGACGTATCACTAGGAGAAGCTGGGGGCTATGAACTCTGTGCTAGGAGCAGAGACTGAAGTCTGGAAAGTCGGAGCGACATGTACCTAAACCCTATCTAGTATCTGATGTTTAGGGAACATATTGATATAAACTAGAAGTCAAGAGAGGAAAGGCTAACTTGATTCTAAGACTGGACCATGCATTATTCTACATGTAGTACGTGATGAAGAATATTAAATGACCATTGAATACAGTATTTCTCTAACGTGGAGACGAGAAGGCTAGACAATGACGGAAACTATTGATACAGTTCAGTAGCTTAGGAATGCAGAGAAGGAGGACTGAACTGATAACTGGAATCATAACATATTCTTGGCAGACTCAGAGACTGAGCCAGGCTGGGCCGGGCACTGCGAGGCAGGAAGTAAGTGAAGGGTCGAGGATACAGGTGGGGGCTGTATCCCTCCTCAGCGAGGCTTCAGGAGACAGGAGCTGAATCTGGTGTCCGGGCCCTTTTGAGGCCTAGAAACGGGGACTTTATAATGGAATAACGTGCACACTGAGAAACGTGGCAACGTAGCTTTACATAGGCCTGATATTCGTAGTATTCACGAGGACTGGAAACTGGCATACTAGAGGTGGACACAACTGTAATTGCGTCTTGAATCGGACATGGGGAATGCATATGCATATTTAATCATGCACACATAACATATGACGGATGACACGTAGGGACACAGAACATGGCAAAATTTACTTTTCCACATTCCCTCCTTGTCACTACGTTTCCATCAGGAAACATCAATATTCATGATACCATCTATCATTTCATACAGTATCATTTGCTCGTCTCGAATTATCCTGGAACGAGATTTAGAACGGGGCTTGGAACTAGGAATACAAGAGGTAGCACACATGCCGCAAATCGCAGGGCCACATTGTATACAGAGGCAGCAGCTGAATATGATCGCTACTGCAATACCTAGAAAGGACAATATTTTCCATCCCCATGCGGAAATTATATTCCAGAACCAACCGGACCATGTCCAGGTGCCTGGATCTTGGTGTAACAGATGGGCAATTTTATGGAGTCTGGTTATAGCTGAATAAACAGACGGCGCGTTATTTGGAATGAAAATGCAGCAACTAGATCCGATGACTCTACAGGCCCCGCCCCTATCGGCCAGTATGACGTCAAGGACGAGACGATTCTGTAAAACGACAAATCTCATAGCAGATTGCTCTTCGGTTAGGTTACCTAGAGCAGAGGCAGTCTCATTTACCACAGCTTCAAGGTTTCTGGTTAACCTACGGATTAGTTTACTATTCTGGACAGGTCCTATAAAGAAAAAGAAACCTCTATTGAAATCGGTATATTGTTCTAGAGCAGTTTCAGTATAATCGACAATTGGGGACTCCCTTCTATGTCTAATGTGTACTAGATGTGTATTTCTATGATAATCAGGTGGGGCTAGGAAAACGGGTGGTAGTAGGAAGGCAATGTAACAGGTTCCCTCCCAATCGAGGGGCAGACGAATATATGCGGTTTGACCACAAATAAAATATGAATGACGTGAAGCTTTGAAAATAGATTTCCCACTGTCACTATACTTGACAACAGTAGTACATTCACTATGTCCTACATGTACGGAACCATTATTTCGGACACATAATTCGCCTTTGACTGGTAGTACTGAAATAGCAGGTAGTATCAGACTGAACATTCAGGACCATAAAATTCGACGAATAATTACCTAAATTATACACTTCATTTTCTAGATCTAAACCTGTTCGGTGAGGGAGACCTTGCTTGTCTGGGAAACATGTACTGTTAAGAAAAGACATATCTGTTGAGGATGACGTTAACGTGGACCATGCTCCACACGAACCATTATGTGAAAATGGATAAGGAAAGAGTGGCAGAACTCCCTTCGGTGTCTGGAAAGGGGGGAGTCGACCACACACCCAACAATTAGTGGCATTGCTGGTCTGGTGTGAATAATGTAACATGCGGATAAAGGAGTTATTACGCATAGCGAGGCGGTAGGACAGTTCATGAGGGGGCAGATCACTAAACGTGTGCTCTACTGTAGCATTAGCAGACTTATTTACATGAAGAACTGGGAAACATAGGTAAAATGCATAACTGGTGCAGGAAATCATAAGGCTGAGAAATAATATGAAACTTAGAAAAACGATACATCGGATTGAGTTTTGACTGACTCTCTCACTATGGGGGTCTATTTTATACATGTCAGAAACAGTCTAACCGTTTCACCTAGGGGAGGACTTATACAATCAAACTGGCTGACTTATTTTACTAGACCGTAGCTTTTGCTTATACTCCTGCTGCGGAGTTTTCTCTAACAGGGGAGGGGTTGTAGCAATGTCTTTTGCGGGACAGTCCTTGAGAACAATATTTTGACAAGTTTTTAAATCCTGGGAAATGTTCTTGGAGACCGGCTTTAATCCGTAGAATTTCTTGACGTGCGAAAGGTGTACCCAGCCGCGGCGTCCTTCCAATTTCACGGCTGTACGGGTGGTGAGGAGGACCTGACGGGGCTCCTTCCAACGTGGCTCCAGCGGACTTGATCTGTCGAAGTTACGTACGAGGACCATCGAACCTGGAACGATTTCATGCGGGGCCACCTCGGTATTGTCTGGAAATGCGGCGGCAACCTGTGAACGACATGAGTTGAGGGCAGACATCAAGGAAGCTAGGTAATCTGTCAGCATATTACTTGAAACATCGGTAATACTTCGGGGTCTGGGAGTACCCCACATGTTTGGGGGGCGGCCGAATACGACCTCATACGGGGACAGACCTGATCTGGAATGTGCGACCATGCGCATATAAAATAAAGCAACTGGCAGAGCTACTAGCCAGTCCACACCTTTTTCTTGACAGACTTTGGCGATGCGGATTTTCAGGGTTTGATTATGTCTCTCAACGAGACCGGCTGCTTCAGGATGGCGTACACAATGGAACTTCCACTGGTACCCTAACAAAAGGGAAACGTGCTTCATTAACTCTGAGGAGAATGGCTGGCCGTTATCAGAATATACGACTCTAGGGAGTCCATATCGAGGGAAGAACTCACGAACCAACTGCTTGGCAGTGGTCGCGGCTGTGTAATCTGGGACTGGATATGCTTCTGTCCACCTGGACAAAGCGCATACAACTACAAGGACATACTTGAAACCTCGACATCGCTCCATCTGAATATAATCCATCTGGAGGACTTCAAAAGGGTGGTCAGGGGGCTGGAATCCACCTTGTTCCACCGGGACACTTTTACCTGGATTAAACTGACAACATATCATACAGGTACGGACTTTCTGCTTGGCTGCAGCTCGTAAATGCTTGTTGAACCAAATGTTCTGGATACTGTCTAACATAGCTTTTTCTCCTAAATGTGCTGGACTATGTGCGGTAGTGTGTGTCAGAGCAACTAGCTCTGCTGCTTGAGCGGACAGAGTGTCAATACGGTGTGTTTCAATAACTTCAGTGTCAGTAGTCACTGCATACGCGGCGACTAGTTCTCCTGTACTTGTTCTCATACATGAACCATCCACATAAAGTGTCAGGTCGGGGTCTGGTAACGGAATGTCTGTCAGGTCTTGTCTTGGCTTTGTCGTAATGTTAACTACTTCCACACAATCATGTGTGGCAGAATTTGAATTAGCTGATGGTAACAGTGTAGCAGGATTCAGGATGTTGCAGCGTCTGATTTCTATGTGTGGCTGGAACAGTGTCAATTCATAACCTGTTAAACGTGCAATTGTCAAGTGCTGAGTTTGTGTTCGGTTTAAAAGAACTTCCACGGAATGTGGAACTTGTACTGTCAGGGAGTGTCCTAAAACTATGGAATCACTTGGCCTAATAGCTAGTGCTGTGGCTGCAACTGACTTAAGGCACGCAGGCAAAGCCTGGGCGACTGGATCTAATGTGCTAGAAAAATAAGCACAGGGCTTGTATTGTCCTGCTTGATCTTGTGTGAGAACAGATAATGCTGTACCTTCGCGTTCAGTGACGAAAAGTGTAAAAGGCTTACTGTAGTTCGGTGTCGCTAGAACTGGAGCTTGGCATAGGGCTTTCTTTAACTCATTGAAACTAAGTGTATGTTCAGATGTCCAAGGGAGGACAGTCGATACGGCTGCCTCCTGTGTCGTTAACTGTATCAGTGGCTTGGCTAGAAATGCATACTGGGGAATCCATTGTCTACAATAAGAAGTAAGGCCGATAAAGGCACGTACCTCCTTCTGGGTCTTGGGCTGAGGAAGACTCGCTATTAACTGGATATGGTCTGGTGTCAACTGCCTACCCCTCTTGGACAGTAAGTGTCCTAAGTAGACCACTTGCTGGACACAGAATTGAAGTTTAGAAGGGGACACCTTGTGCCCCATCTCGGCTAGGAAATACAAGACTGTAAGGGATGCCCGCTCGCAAGCACGTTCAGAACGGGCTGTGACCAGTAGATCATCGACATACTGGAGCAGGGCAGTGTCAGTTGGCATGTGAATGTTGTCTAGTTGTCTCTTAAGTGCTTGACTGTAAATACTAGGACTTTCTGTGAAACCTTGAGGAGCTCGTGTGAACATATAGCTCCTTCCATTTAAACAAAATCCGAAAAGGAACTGGCTGTCTGGATGAATAGGAACACTGAAAAATGCGTTCTTGAGGTCTATGACAGTAAAGAACGTGGCTTCGGAATCAATGGCTGTCAATAGGGAAGAGATATCTGGGACAACTGGGTACTGCGGAATAATACATTTATTAAGCTCTCGTAGGTCGATCACTAATCGATATACTGGGGGTGCATTTGGATCAGTACGTTTCATAACTGGAATGATCGGAGAATTACATACATTGGAGTCAGTTTCTACAACTACTCCTTGAGCGATGAGCTCGTCAATAATTTTGGATAAGGCTGCTACAGCCTCGGGTGGCAATCTGTACTGTCTGATTCGTGGTAACACTACACCTGGTTTGAGAGTCACACGATGGGGTGTGATTTGCATGTACCCTACATCAGTTGGACCTTGCGCCCATAAATGCTGCGGGACATTAGACAGTCTTGGATCAAAATCTCGTAATACATAGTGACCCTTAAAGTCACGTAGGAACAAACGTATTCCCTCTGGGGAACAACATATAACTGCACCTAACTCTTTCAGTGTTTTAATGCCCAATAGGTTTTCTGGACATGACTTAGTAAGTAACAGATCAGTAGTGCGGGACAATGGACCTACTTCTAGAGTAACTGGCTTTGAAATCTCATTTACGATAGGTTTTCCTGAAAATCCAAGGGAAACATTTCTTGAGCCTGAGAGCGGAGCCCCTGGAACTTCGGCATGACTAATTGTGGTCCTACTTGCCCCTGTATCAATCAAAAACTTTCTGTCTTTCCCTAATACTTGACTGTGAACATAGGGACCTTCTTGATCTACAGGTATCTCGATGAGAGGCAAGCCTACCTCCCTCTCTAGGCTGTTTCATGAATACTGCTGGTACTCTGGATACTCAGACTGTGCATACTGGTACATCTGCGATGTAACATGCTGTGTTGCAGTGATAGGCTGCGGTGCTGTAACTGTCTGTGGTGCATTCTGTGACTGAGGAGTCTGTGAAACTTGTTCTTGTCTAGGCGGACGTGGTCTTTCTTTAGTCTTACCAGTAGCTATGTTATGTTTCAGAACTGCACACTCATTTATAAAATGACCTGGCTGTTTACAATAATTGCAGTTCCCTTTAACGGGTGCTGCAGGATGACTGGCTTGATTCGGACCCCTCTTCTGACTGTCGTGAGGAACAGATTGTGCAACTAGCACTTTCATTTTTGTGTCTTTCATACGTTTTCTTTCGTGTTCTTGTTCTTCTCTGATTCTATTCTGGTGATACTGGAGCATCTGGAGCATCTGGGACGGAGTATTAGCTTGCCAGGTACTTTCGACTTTCAGAACTCGGTTTTTAATTGGTGGACTTGAATTCTCGACTAATTTAGTAACGAAAAGGTGAGGGTACGACTCACTACTTGTCTTGAGACCACTGTTGATACTAAAGCACTTTTCAAACCTAGAATAAAAATCACTAATATCTTCATCTTGTTTCTGTTTACAGGCTGAGATTGCATCCCAGTCTTCTTTTCTAGTTGTCAATAATCTAGGTAAAACTTGAATCAATAATTCTGGTAATTCTTTACATTTCTCTCCTAGACCGGTACCTGGTACTCGTGCCTTATCTTCAGCTTCTAGAACTGTCCAATCTATCTTTTTCTCTCCCACCTCCCATTCTTTTTCCTTTAGCTTTTCATACACCCCTGCGGGCAACGGGACCTTTAACATTTTAATGATATCTGGGTAAGTGTATTCTCCCATACGGAGCATGTCTTTTAATTCTCTATGGAACCCTGCTGGATCTTTGTCATGACAGGGAATTAATTTCTTCATTTCGAGGAGTTCCATCTTTGTAATCGGGGTGTAAACAAACACTCGTTGCATTTCACCGTCCTCTGTCTTAACTGGATGCACTTCTCGTAACGGGTTCTGTCTTTCTATGTAAAAGGGTTTACTTTCTGGGGGTGAGACATGAACAAAATGCGGGTTCAGAAACGTTCTATATTTGTGGCGCTGTTCTAGAATGACACTAATTAAATCGGTACCTAGACCTCTCCATCTATACTGGAGTAACTCGTTCAGGATATCGTGTAACGGACCTGGATCAGAGTGCTGACCCTCATACAGAGTAATGAGGTGCTGGATCATATACATACCCACCAGTCGCTGCTCGGCTGGGGGCATTTTCAGAAACATTTGTGCCACTATTTCGTCTGGAAAAGTGGTAGAATCAGTAATCCATCGGACTGCTGATCGGGCTAGTTCTTGTTCATGCATGGTACTTAACTCACTGTAACCGATTCGTGATTTCAGAATGTGATCGGTAGCTTGGAATACTTGTTCTAGGGAACCTTGTTCTGGTGCTGAATGATGGAAAATTGACTTGTGTTCTAGGCGTAAATGGCGATCTGGAAATCTAGATTTTCCTACATACGCTATTCTGGCGGTATTCTCGTCCTCTACCTCTTCAGGATCAGAGTTACTTTCTTTCTCGCTTACTTGTGCTGCTTTACGTTGTTCGTGTATCTTTATTATTTCTCTACGGATTTTCTTGTACATACTCTCCATGGCACTAATGGTATTGTGCTTACCCTCGGCTATATTATCACTCCACTTTGTCAGGGTTTTCATTTCGGCCGGATCTTTAGACGGGTAATCTTGTTCTCTTATTAGACAGTTAATTAAAAACTTTAATATCATACGCTGGATCTCAGCTTTCCTTTGAGACATGGTATCACTAATACTTTCTGGATCATCCCCTGTACGGATGAAACGATAGATTCTGTCTAGATCTTCTTTCATATTGGGTAGGGTGACTAGATACTCGGTCACCCTCCTTACGCGTACTGAATATAAAACCATATTATTCTCGCCTGGGACTGGGTCATAGGCACATTCGCCAAGGGCTTGCCTGATTTCTGCGACAGACTTATTACTCTTGGGAGTACGCTGTGATGCTTGAGCATGTAATTCGAGTGCTGATAAACGCTTGCGTGGCGGCGGGGTTTGAGGAGGACCTCCTCCTGCGGCCCCTAGACTAGAATCGTCGACTGATATTCTTCGTGGCGGAGCGGGAAATTGAAATGCTGGCTGGACCGGGGGTACCGTAGCAGGTACTCCATGGGGTGCCCCGGTGTGTGGAGGAACAGGATGTGCCTGATTTACAGGGACTGGCGGAGCGCGAACAGGATCTGCATATTCAGGGACTGTGTCGTCCAGATAGGACGAAATAAAAATATCAGCTGCGGTCGGTTTGTGACGTAGCTTGGTCGGAACTAGTGGTGGCGGGAAATTACTGGATGCCTCCGGGGTCGCTTTTGGCAAGCCCTCGGCAAGAAGAGGATACATACCCTTAATAAGGGCATGCCTCTGTCTGTCTGACTGTTCGGCTTTGACTTGTTCACCTATCTCGATTAATTCTTTTTCTTGGGCTCGCTCTTGGGATTCTCTACTTAATTCTGACTTTCTGATTTCTTTTTCAGTTCTTTTATGAGCTTCTTTACGCCATAACTCGATGGCATCTTTCTGTGATTGTCTGGCTTTCTTTTTCCATAATGCCTCTTCTACTCGCATGATGCATTCGGCATCCCATGTACCCGATACGGGCCATCTATACTTTTCTTCTAACTGTTTGGTATACTCTACCCATAAATCTAGATACAATATGGCACTTATGCCATGTTTCTGATACATAAAGTGACCTGGACTGTCCCTGGGCGGGACGGGAACTGCTGCTTCCAGCAGACCCTTTCTAGTTTTTAACTGACGTAACTTGGAAAATATGGGCATGACTGAACTGTAATCTAGACACAATACAATACACAATGAACACGATACTTATTCCCCATTCATACCACGACATTGAAATACATGAAAAACATTTAAAATAATCAGTTCGAACAGAATACTACCTGGAAATACTGAGAACAGAACACATAAATTTTCTCGAGAACAGAAACTGACTAGAACAGAAACTAGATGCACTGCTGAAACAGTACGAAACTTACCGGTCTCATAAAGAGACACGTCAGGACCCGCATCCACCGAAGTGGACACTTCGTTTGTGGGACTGTGTACCACCAACCCACAGACCAGAGTCAATTAAATTGACCCTGTCTAGATACCACCCCAGTAACGGTACTCACCGGGCAGCAAGAACGGAAGGCCTCAGACTGGACTGGACTGCTACGACGACGGACGACGAACTTCGGACTTCGGACTTCTGTTACGGGTGGACCTCCGGATACCTCGGACCTTGGACTCTTGGCTTGGGCTCTGGTCGGGACTCGCCGCGTTCCTCCACCGTCTCGTCTGGATGCTGGACCGCCTCCTCCGTCTCCTCCGTGGGCCTGAGGGATACTTGAGCAGAAATATCTGCCACTGCGCAGAAGAGTTCCGTCACGACTGCAGAGGGTCAGGGGGTCGGCGTGGCTTCACCGACGCGTGGGGAAAGGGCAAGTCCCTGTTCGGGCGCCATTGTAATTGCGTCTTGAATCGGACATGGGGAATGCATATGCATATTTAATCATGCACACATAACATATGACGGATGACACGTAGGGACACAGAACATGGCAAAATTTACTTTTCCACAAGAGCAATATTGCTTCCAAATAATACACAACGTGCAAGTGTTCCTGACTGTTTAATTCACTGTTGTTGGTCACTTTTTGAGTTTGACACTAAACACCTCGAAATGTCAGAAATAGGAGTCAGACAAACCCCAAGAGGATCCACCGTCCAAAGATCCCGAAACTGACCAAGATTACTTCTATGATTCGAGGGAGTGGACTTGACTTCATGCAAATATCACAGGGTCAAAAAGTTCTTGATTCCCAAATTATTCTTTATTATTCAAGTGTCCATCACACAATGACGACAGTTCACAGAATCATTTCCAATACTCCAAGTAAATCCAAGATGATCAAAATAACATCAAACAGCCGACGCGTTTCGTCCAATGAAGGACATCATCAGGGCTGTTGAAAAACAAACCAGATATAAGAAAATATTCATAGCATAAATATAATCACATTTTCAGATATTTCCTACTAGTCTCAGCATTTCGACACCTGCCTATTTCGCAATCTAGTATCTTGACCTATTGTTTTAATTCTACCCCCACCAGTGTTGGGTTTACATCAAACCAAATTATACGAATATATTTATAAAGCTCACAGAATTTACAAATTTTGTTGGAAAGACCTGCATAAGCTACATCCATCACAGATACAGTAATTTCCTCTCTATACATCACAAATCCCCATTTTTGCCTACCTTGCAAAAGGCTTTTCTAAACACTTCCCTCTTTCCAGTTTACGTCAAAGTAAATGCACCACAGTATTGCCTAAAAAACATCACATCGATATATAAGATTCATGGTCCATATATTCCTATTAGCAATCAGTCTATTATCTTTAGAAAAACTTAGGTTAAACTGGTAACCCATAAGTTACAGCCCTCCATGTTTTTAGATCCCATCATCATTGACCTGCAATCTCCATCTTAATTCTACTCCTGACCCTCATTTAAGTTATCTAAACATTCCTAACTCCCTATGCGTGTTACCCTTATCGGCATTTCCACCAGTTCTTGCTGCAAATTCTTACCTATGTTTCAGGTCTATTCAGGTGCAGGACCTCAACCTCCCTTTCCAATGTATCCTATTCTGTGTCATGAAAAAAACACAATATTTAATCCAACCAAAAATAACAGAGTGATGCTATTACCCAATCTCTATCAAGTTGTCTCTTAGCAATTCCTCAAAATTCTGCTTACCACTGTAACTGTCAGCCAATCTTCACAAAACAAATCTCAAGAAAGCTCAAAATATTCTCTTTAAAGTCTGTATCTGTGAACAGAAGTACACATAAAAAAATATATATTGAAAACAAAACTCTGCATAAAGGAGAAGATTGACCTCCTAGTGCTACTACTACCATGCTGCAACCATAACCTCACCTGTTCTCATTCAAAATTCCTTCATTCAAGTACTGTTAAAAGAAGAAATATAAACAAGAAATCCATGTCACTGACTATTATCTCTACTATTTTTAAAAGCAACTAGTGCATAGAAAGAATATGTCTCTCTCCTCCCCTCTTTACCTGAATCCATTCAATCAGTTCGTCTACGGGAAGTCCTGATCCATGGCGACGGGCATCTCATCTGGTAACCGTGCACTTTACCTCTTCGGGTTGCCGTTATTTAAACCGACCCTAAGCCAATCACCATTGCTCCAATTTCCCGCTAAAAAATCTTAACCAGCCTCCTCTCAGGTCCGCGCTATACTATTTCCGCCTGCATAGCCATCAACCAATCCCCATTCATCTACGCTCACGCAGATATGTTCCCACTTAGGTCCGCACTGTATTCCTTCCGCTGAGCCCACAATCCTATCTCCCGCTGAGTCCGGCGATTTCCGCTTCCTTACATGCACCAATCATATGTAAAGACAGCGCCCTTCCTATTCTGACATAGATTCCTCGTTTAAAGGTAAAGTTTGTGACCTTATTCCTATTGTGTCCGGTCAACATTATTTCCGGTTAATTATCAACCAATAGGATTCCAGTACATCGAATATTAGCGAAAAATAGCTCAATCTTTCCTTTTTGCCGTTTCTGTCCACCAATCAGGTAAAGGGACAGGAACTTTCATATCATCTCACGTCACCCGTGCCAAGTGTTCTTACAAACCTATTAAACAGGTCGTGTTGTTGGAATTAAAAGTCCTGTACCACAACCCGCACAATGTATCCATTAATGCACACCTAACATTATAAGCATTATATTTTGTTCCTCTGCACTCTAAATATTCAAGGATCATGTTCACCAGTTGTAAATCACATATTATAATCACTTATATTCAATTACTGTTATTACATTGATAACCATCTTATTATTAGTGCAGGTTTAAAACACAAGAAATTTGACCATAAATCAGCACACAAATTTTTCTGAAACCTTTCATTAATAACCATCTTATTATTAGTGCTGGCTTGCGATACAAGACATTTAACCATTAACCAACACACAGATTTTCCTGTAATCTTGTATTATTCTCACAATAATCGTCTCACCTCAGAGTCCTCAGCACTGAATATTTCTATCCATTGCTATCAATTACATGTCAAGCTAATTTTCCTTTGCTTCTCCTCTATGTTAAACTTCATATTATATCCTTGAAAAACTTCTACATTTGAGACTACACCTTTTATTATCCAACAGGGATAATTCAAAGAAAGTAATGCAGCTCATGTTCTGTATTGAGTCCACATCTCACAGCCCTACAGCGACTGATCCAACGCGACTCCTGCTGTCGCAATTGTAAAACCCAATCACCTCCTCGTTTCGAGATCTCAACTTTCTGTAATCCATGAAATCTGATCTTATTCCTAAATTGATGATGTGTTCTAATGTGTGTATAGATGGGTGACCTTTCATCACAATTCTGAATGGATCTGACATGCTCCTGTATCCTCAATTTGAGTTTTCTCTTCGTGCTCCCTATGTATACTTGATTACATTCACATAGAATGGCATAGACCACCCCCTCACTGTTACAATTAATGAATTCTTTGATTGTATATACCTGCTCCGTGTTGAAGCTAAATTTCTTGGTCCTATTCATACCTATGTCACAAACATTACATGAACCACACGTAAAGAAACCCGCAGGAGTCTGGTTCAACCAATCTGCATGTTTCTTCTTAATAGGCTCCAAATAGTTACTACTGATCATCTGTTTGACCGTGGGACTCCTCCTAAAAATTACTTCAGGGCGTTCTCCCAACGAAGATACTAATCGTGGAACACCCCTCAAAAGATTCCAATTTTTATTTAGAGCCTTATACACATCTTTTCTGTTCTCACAGTATTTGGTAACAAAGGCTACACGACACATCGGAATTTTCCTATCCATTTTCTGCATCAGCGTTGATTTCCTTTCAACTCCCAATATTCTCTTTCTTGCTTTTCTGAGATCTCCCTGTTCATACCCTCTCTGAATTAGCCTGTTCTGCAAATGGTCGAATTCTTCCAGAAAGTCTGTCTCCTTACTACAATTTCTCCTAATTCTCACCATCTCTCCATACGGAATCCCTCGAATGACTGCTTTGGAATGGTGACTGTCTGCTCTAAGGATTGAGTTTTTGGCAGTTGGTTTTCTATATAGCCTACTAATGATCTTATTATTTTCCACTCTTAGTTCAACATCCAAAAACACTATATGTGTTTGGCTCTGTTCCAACGTCAATAAAAGAATAAAAACAAAAAGAATTAAAACAATAGGTCAAGATACTAGATTGTGAAATAGGCAGGTGTCGAAATGCTGAGACTAGTAGGAAATATCTGAAAATGTGATTATATTTATGTTATGAATATTTTCTTATATCTGGTTTGTTTTTCAACAGCCCTGATGATGTCCTTCATTGGACGAAACGCGTCGGCTGTTTGATGTTATTTTGATCATCTTGGATTTACTTGGAGTATTGGAAATGATTCTGTGAATTGTCGTCATTGTGTGATGGACACTTGAATAATAAAGAATAATTTGGGAATCAAGAACTTTTTGACCCTGTGATATTTGCATGAAGTCAAGTCCACTTCCTCGAATCATAGAAGTGACCTGCAAATAGTCATTAGGGTTGATACTGAAAATTAGCAAAACTCGCTAATAGTGGGCACAAGATATAAATACACTTTCTAGAAAGGTCAGATCTAATGTTTTTATGTGATCTATATACCTTTGGTATTATCTGAAGGTTTTTTTTCCAGCTTCCAGCCAAGGGAAAAACCTGAAATCGTACCCAACTTTAAGCACCTTGGGATGGGTGGAAGAAGTGACTTTGCCCCCTTAAACCCAAAAACTTAAGTCATCCCTGGAGATCAGAAATGGGTCTGAGACACTCCTGCGATGTGATCTGACGTATACTATGGGGTCCTTGGGTTCAGAACTAGAAATGTGATGTGACTCCGAGCCCTAGAATTGAAAAAAATAGTTTGACAACAAACACCTCGAAATGTCACAAATAGGAGTCAGACACATACTAGGAGGCTAGAAATACCCTCTAGCAGTTGTGCCATGTATTTACTGATAATCAAACAAAGCAGTAAAGAAATGTCTATAAATAAAGTAAGTGAATTACATTTATAGAGCACACAGCTACCTCCAACAAAGGTGTTGCAGCGCTATTTTTTTAAACTTCATATGGCACTTGTGGTGTCACTTGTGAAATATTGCACTTCATGATTGTCTAAAAAATAACACTGTTATGTGTACTGTGATGTAGTTTTTGACTAGCTTTGCATACTTTTAAAATAGCTCCCAGTGGATATTTTGACACATATTTCCAGAACATATAACCTAAATACACTTGCTACAAAGTTTAGATCTGATACTAAGAAGGAACTTATGTACCTTTTGGACTTTATAAAATTTCATTATTTTCTCAAATAATGTTCAGCAGATCTTCATTCCTTGATAATTAGTCAAGAAACTGCCTATCCTGCATGCAAAAGTTATAAAGGGTCCTCAGTCGTGGCATACTTCATCATCGGACCACTCACCCAGAAACATTAATCTTCTGGGTAGGCTTAGCCAGACACCTGAGTTCTCTGGATGTTGTAGGGAATGAACAATTACAATTATCTAGGGTGTAATCAAAATGTATTGATGTAATGATGGTCCCCCTGATAATATTAAAAACCCCTTCAATGCATTAGATCATATTTTTAACCTTTTTTTGATCATGTATCTAACCAATTTAATTCTTCTCCTTCTCCAATAAATGATTTTCTTGACACCGCATAATCAAACAGCAGCTCTTCTTCAACATCAATATCTCTTAATGCAGTGAAAATAATGACATTTAGCATTTTGCCAAATACTAGTAATGTTACGCGATTAGGCTTAATGTTGCACACTTTCCTTGAATGATGTATCAACCGTCCGATTGTTTCCTTTTTTGGGTGACACACACAGGGCACTGTTTTTGCATCAACACACATTTTCCTGCCAGAGTGTTCCTGAAAGAAGAATAAGTATCCCATCTCTTCTTCTTGCGACTCTTGCATAATTTGATTCCCTTGCTCTGTTGTGATTACCATCCCGTGTTAGTCGCAAATGAGATCTCCTTTTTTGAAGTCTTGTGTAGAGATTACTTTCGTCCCCTTTGTGGCATCAGTTGTGATATGGAGCCCTCTCCATAGCTGATATTCCACCAACGATGCTATTTGTTGATTGCTGACTTTCCCTTTAGTGACTGCTCTAAGAATCCAGCCCTCAATGATGTCTTTTACTCTTGGCAGGTTCTTGTTCCACTCCATATTCTTGTAGAAAGTGCTTATTTGATTCTCTGTTGGCTGTCGTCTTCTAAAGTGGTCTGCAGAAAAAGAAAAAAAACAGTACTTCAGTGTCATTTAACATTATATATTTTTACATCAAATATACACCCTGTTTATAAACTTCCATTAAAAGTGAAGGACACTTACTCTGCACTTCTTCCTTTTGCAATGTTTGTTGCATGATTCTCCAACTGCGATAGCAGTACCGTGTATGCTTCCCAGCCAGTGCAACGCGGACCTTCTTTTTCGATGCTTGCCCATTTAGAGACACAGGAAATTCTTTCAGTATTCTTTTAAGAGCGGATGCATTATCAATTTTAGGACAACTGTACGCTAGAGCAGCAATTCTTGATTTTTGTTTTGAGTGACAATTTTCCCTGTAAAATACAAAATATCCATTTAAGATACCCTTAAAGAAAAAATACAAACTTTTGTGAACGCCCTTGCAAAAATGGATTATAATTTAGTACTATAAATATAAACATACTGTTCTTCTGTTTCCACAACTTTGGCTTGGGTGATGCTGGTAAATCTTTCTTCTCTGGAACTAAAATAAAATAGACAGAAATGTGTCAGAGTATTCTGTGAAATATCTTGTCAAATGTAAATTATATCTTTGAACAAGTTACATGCTTACTCAAGATTGTAATGGGTCAGTTTTTCCAGTAACTTGGATGCTAAGCAAGCATTTTGCATTTCACAGCTTCTGTTTGTATTGCCACTAGATTGTGTTATATACTCCAGGACAATTAGTTTCTATTGGCCACATAAATGTTTCACAGCAGCATCTTTAAAGATTTTTACAACTTCTTTTCTCTTCAGAGTTGGTAATCTGTATCTATATTCATTTAAGGCCTAGACACGACAGAGGGTATTAAGCAGCCATCATGGTGGTTATGAAAACCTACGGAGATCCTTCTATGTACAGAGACAATTACAGAAGTAAAGCCGGTTATGGAGGACCACTGTACTTTCAAGGTTCACCTGTTATATACGGGGCTGGATTAGGAGGATTCTTTAGGAGTCTGTTTAGAAGAGCTATGCCTTTCCTGAGAAGAAGCTATGAAATTGCAAAACCTCATGTTAAGACGGCTGCCACGAACATTGCCCAGGAGGTGGTGGGGTCTGTTACATCGGCGGTTGCAGAGCGAATGAACAAGCAGCCTCAAGAAGGAGCTGGTTTGATGTATAAGCCACGCGCGAGTGTCAAAAGGAAACTGCGTGTTTCCAGACGCCGGGGTCCCCCAGCCCCCTATAAAAAAAAAGGAGGACAGCTTCAAAACGCCCTCAGAAAAGAAAAGCTCCAAGACGGAAGAGAGCTACAAAGAAGCGAAGCAGTTCTAAAGTAAATATTTTTTAAAGCCTTGTAAACACAGCCATGGTCTTCGTACATTGTGGATCTGGAGAGTGCGCCAAATCAGAGTTAGACTTGTTTAGTCTAAACCCACGCAGACAAGCATCGAAAACAGCTTCTTCATGGAGGTATCACCTTTAGCAGCATTGACACCGCTGGCACCTATAGAGTTTTATGTGTCAGGGGCCACGGATATGTATTTGGATCTCAACAACACCCTACTGCATCTTATGTGTAAAATCGTAAAAGCGGATGGGTCCTACATTGACGACGGCGCTAAAGTGGCACCAATCGCTTACCCTCTAGCTACCATGTTTAATCAAGTGGACATAACGCTGGGCGACCGACTCATCACCCAGAACGATAACAAGTACGCCTACAGAGCCTACATAGAAAGCATTCTAAATTACAGTAGCGATGCCCTTGACACACAACTTTCAGCTGGTCTCTTTCACAGGGATACACACGGCCAGTTTGAAATCACAGCTCTGGATGGTGATAATAAGGGCTTTATAAAAAGAGCTCAACATGCTACAGCCAGCTGTACCTTTGACCTTCTGGGGTGCATACATTCGGACCTCTTCTTCCAAGATAAACTGCTCATCAACGGAATGATCTTAAGATCAAGCTCAATCGCAACAAGGACTCATTCTGCCTCATCAACGGGGATGCTGAACAGTACAAGCTGAGCATACAGGCCGCGAGCCTGTTTGTAAAGAGAGTGAAAGTGTCACCGAGCAGCAGGTTAGCGCATGCCGAAGCTTTGCAAATATCCAACGCCAAGTACGCTGTGGAAAGAGTTTAACACAGCAGCAGAATTTATTTCTGGGCCAACTACCAAAGCTCATCATCATTGGTTTTGTTGACAATACAGCTTTCAGCTGCACCTATGACTCAAACCCCTTTAATTTTAAACACTACAACATCAACTACGCAGCGCTGGTCCACAAGGGCAATGTGATTCCTGCAAAACCCTACGCACCCAGTTTTGCAGCCGGGCATTACATCAGGGAATATCATGGACTTGTTTCGATAACAGGAAAGCATCAAAGCGACTGCGGTGTAGCAGTGTCAAGAGAAGGCAATGGACGTGGATACACGCTGTTCGCATTCGACCTGACACCGGACATGGAAGATGGCGATCACTACAACATGGTCAAAAATGGGAATCCAAAAGCTGAAATACGATTCGCAGCTCCACTGGTAGCTAATGTGAACATGGTCGTATTCTCTGTATTCGACAGCATCATTCCGATCAACCACGCAAGGCAGATTTTGTTTGACTATCTTTAAAAACATTTGTGAAATGGATACGGTGCAGATACGTGACTTCTTAAGCAGACATAAATACGCTAGGAAATACTTTTTGGGTGTTTTCCCTAGCGATGGGTTACCAACCGGAATAGGGGCAGAAAGACCATGCACCCTAGTCTTTAACACAGACCCGCATGACCAGGCTGGGACACATTGGGCAGCCATGTTTATAAATGTTGACAAGGTTACCGTGTTTGACAGTACCGCAGAATTCCCTGAGCACAGACTCTATACACCACCTATATTCAAGTTTGTGAAAAAAGCTGCAGCTATGGTGGAGTATAACAAGCTAAGGGTGCAGGATTCCATGGCCATCACATGCGGTGAACACTGTATTTATTTTATCAGTAAAATGTCACAGGGTGTTTCGTTTAGAAATTTCTTAAATCTATATTCGAGGGATCTTGTTAACAATGATATTATAGTTGCGAAATATGTAAAAGAAAACACCCGGGTGTCGGTCAGACCTGTGAAAACAGAATATGTACCTTGTTAAAACTGTAAGGGTTTATAACAGATGTGTGCTTAATGTTGAACTTGTAAAATAAAGACATTATATTTTTAAAAAACATGCATTCAGACTCTGTATTTCAATATACATGCACCATAAAATGTTTTTTTTTTTAAAAGACGACCGAGACGGTTTGAAAAGTTATAACAGGTGTTTATTACAAACAGGTAGGTAGGTTGGTTAATAGTTGACAAAACTTTATTGCAGAAAACTAGGAATACAAATCACACCCACAATTATTCAAAAATCCATGTGAGGGGTAGTTGGGGCAATGTCTTTTTTTTTCGAGATGTCGCCGGCTGTGCAGGGGTAGACCATTTAGGAGATAGCCTTCGAACTTCAGAACCTGTAGGCGATGGTAGTAGGGGGTCCTTAAAATTGTCTAGCAGGCGTCTGTGTTCATTATTACCAACAAGCGTGGGGGGTATATTGAGTTCAGCAGCGGCCCTCAGAAACTGTTCCCAGCCTCTCGGGGCATTTTGAGGCCTTTCTATGTTGAGGGCTGGCTGTAACCGGCATTTTCAGGAGGGCTAAATTACGGCGTAGGTGTGCAGACATGGTCACCACTGAGCGTTATAAGGGTGGGTGTAACGGGGGAGCGGGAGGTGGGCTGTCTCAGGGGGATTGGTGGTGTCCGCGCCCCGCTGACCCTGCAACCCCTTGTCCATTACAGACTGACCCGTGGAGAAACAAGCAAGACGACATAGACGCACCCGACGACAGCAGCGGCCCCTTCAACTGGGCCTATGCTTCCGAAGAGGAAGCCCCGCCCCCTAACGATGTCATCCCGGCCGGAATGGCCAAAAACCAGGAAGTACTGTACGGAGGGTGTGTTTACACCCCGGGAGAGCGGAAGGAGGGAGAGAAGGCGACGAAGAGCGGAGACGAGGACGGAGAAGGAGCGGAGAGGCCGGGAGAGTAGAAGGAGAGCCAGGAGGCCAACGACCCCGTGACCCGCCGTGCCACACTCCCGAGGGAGGAGTGTGGCTGTCACAGGTACGGCGGCGTTGGGCAGCCTGGGTGGGGAGCCGGAGGGCTCACGTTTAAAGAAGTGTAAAAAGCCCTTGTTTGTTGCCTCCCCGTTGTGTGACCTTTCCCCCCCTCCATTCCCCCTTTCCAACCCTGTCCCTCACCTCCTATCCCCACCTACGCTCACCGTGCACTGAGTAAAGAGCGCTGTGTCTAAGCACTATCCACAAGGGTTTTCCTCACTACCCCGGCCCTCAAGGTGCAGCTCTGGGTAGAACCTGACCTAACGCCATCCCTTATTTTCTGGTTTCTTACATGTGGCTGAGCTGGCCTGGATTCCCCTACTCTTCCCCAAGACCAAGACCGAACAGAATCCCAGTAAAGACAAGAACACCACCACGGAGCCCGGAGCGCCATCCCGTGACCGCCTGACACAGAGACGGAGAAGGACTTTTGTCTATAAAAGGTCTTTAAAAATAAAGCCTGCATTGCCCTCTATACCTGGTGCCTTGGTCGTCCCTTCACCCCCGCCTACAGTGGGGCTGTAAATGGCTCTAAAAGACATCAGCGCTGCTTTTGATAGGTCCTGGTCTTGGGCTTTGGGGTGTAAACTACAGGTAGCTCTGGGGGAAAAATATCAGCCCTTAGTCTATAGTCTTCTAGAGTTTCATTTTTTAAGTCTACCAACAGGTACCCATGGGGTTTTGCTATAGCGTCGTTAAAGGCCTCCATGAAGAAGTGTGTGTTTCCAGGGTACATCTGTTTAGCTATGACGGCTATTTGTTGTTTGTACCAAGGGTTTTTAAATAAAACAAGGTATGAAGCATTGAGAGCTATAGACCTACTGTTCTTGCCTTTGTAAAACAAGTTCTGCACAATGTAGCAGATGCTTAGAATACGATGATGTGAATACTGAGTAAAAGCTCTCTCTAACTCGGGATGATCACCACCTTCAGGCATCAGATCATCACCAATTATCATATTTTCAAGGGTTGGGGGTAGTAGCTCATCATCGTTGAGGTTATCCGGTATACCCTCTATAAATTTGATATGGGGGAACCGGCGGCACAAGTCTGTATAAAGAGGCTGCCAGCATGAATAAAGCCACACAATGTTGTTAGGGGTTTGTGATAAAGCAGAGGCGGTATTTTCTAAGAGCTTTTTTATAAACTAGCTTTTACCACAGTTTGAGGGTCCTGCTAGCACGCAGGAGAACGGATGCTGTAACCTAGTGTCCATGCTGTGGCGGCTGTCTCTCTAATGGGTCTAATAACCATAAGGCAGTGTTTTATAGTCGGTGATCAGGACACTTTTATCAAAAACAACTCGCAATGTTTTATGTAGAGGCTGGGTTGTGATTTCCCACTTCTTTTTGGATCTGACTATGTAGGGCTGGTTCACGACTATGGTTTTAGCAATCTCAGAATCGTCTGCTGTAGCGTATTCATGCACCAGATTCTTCAAACTATCAAAACTGATTTTTAGGGTGTTGCTGACATTTAATGTTATCCCTTTGACCTTCATACACACCTTGTTCTTGTTGGTACGGTAACTGTATGTTTTAGGCCCGGAGGCTGTATATTCAATTATATACTCATCCTTATCTAGCTCACTGGTTAGGTCACCCAGATAATCTCCTAGAGGAGGGTCTTCATCCCCCGGCTTGCTCAGAAAAATCACTGAATCTGTATCGTGATACAATCAGCGATCCTGGAGCTTATAAATAACCCCGTAAAGCTCTAGACAAGCGTGGGCTGTCGTGAAGCAGGCTATGAAAATGTTTATGTTGTTACTCGTTTTGGGGTACTCTTGGGCGTATTTCCAACACAAAGCCGAGGTATCGTCATCGATAAACTCGCAGCTGGACATCTCGTAGCATGGGGCAAACAGGTACTTGAACAGTTCATCAGGATATGATATTAAGGTAGTATTTGAAAGGTTTGTGTGCTGTGCAAATTTTCTCCATAAGGAGTTGAGACAGAGTTTGCCTAACTGGCGGCGTGTAGGATTGACCTCTATCAGATGGGGGCGTAAACGGATACCCTCGTGAGCGTAGTAGTCGTCGATGTATTTCTGTTTTGCATCCTGACTAGTACACCATTCAGGATACCCTGAGGCCTCCTGTTTGTCTCTGAGAAACAAATTAATGTAGGGGGCAAAGAGTTTTGTTGTAGTGCTCTTAAAATGCCACACTTCGTGTACTCTACCTAGCCTGTACCCTTTCTCTAAGGCAGCTTGTACCTCGATGCTACACTAGTTCCCTGTGAGCATCTTTTGTTCATCGGTGTGTCTGCAGCCATCAACCTCTTTAAGCATCGCACATGTTTGGCAGAGGGGGAACATCAGCTTGCTATTGACTCGACATGGTGACACAGTGAAGTAAAGCTGCTTAGAGGATAGATTTCACATTTGATAAGCCCAAAGTATTCGGATAGGGGCTTAACATCTCTATAGATGATGGTGGGATGACCCAGTGGGTACAACTTCATCTTGTTCACAAAAGGGTACAGACTGGTGAAATCATAGTAGTGTATTTTCTCACCCTCACCAGCGGCCTTGTATGGCATTTGTACGCCCCCCAAATAAGGCATCGCGGGGCTCCAGAGGTTTGGGTAAATCACGAGTCTGAAGAAAAGAACAGAGAACTGTGTCAGTTTTTAACATGTCTAACCACTCATGCTCCCATAAAACTCTCATAGTAAACCCCTGCTTTTCAATATACAGGGCCTTTGTCAGAGTACGTCTGTATAAGTGTTCAAAGGTGGCCCCAAACATTTTGTTATACTCTTGGGGCTTATAACACTTGCGGCAGCCGTGGTAAAAACAACCGTTGAATTCAAAGGCCGTCAGCACACCCTTAATTACAGAGAACCCGTCCAGGTAGTAGGGACCAAGACGGTATTCACCACCCTGTAAGGCATGTTGAATCTGGATGTCTTCCTTCTCAGAGACGTGCATGAGCCATTGGATAGATGGGGCTGAATAACGTTTTTGTTTACTGTTATAGAGGTCTGGCGGTACTAGAGCGATAGTTTCTGGCCTCAAAAACATGTGCTTGTAGATGGACATACACATGGAGACCAGAGTGACGCTTTGAAAAGGGTCTATGTATTCGACCGCTTTTAGCATTTCAGGGGTTTTGGATGTCAAGGCCTTGACTTTCTTAGTCAGTGTCTTAGGTTTCAAGACCGTGACTTCTTTAGTCATAGACACCACAACATCTCTGAAGAGGTTACAAGCTTGCCGCAGGATCATTACATCCGCCTGACAATAAGCTTTCAACTCTGTTTGAAAGTAAAACTCCTTTTCACGGTTTTCAGAGTACCATTGTAGAAAGCTCACTTTCTCATCAGGCATCATGTATTCAATCCCGTAGCTTTCAGGAGGAGGCATGGCCCCCACATAATTCTGGTTAGCCCAGGTGTTAAACAAGTGTGGAAAATAACCTTTACACCCTGGGAACCCAAAGGCCTTTGGCAGCTTGCTCAATTTCATGGGTAGGAAATTCAGGGTGTCTATGAAACGTATTTTTAAATGGCACACCGTCATCAGCATGAGTTTAGACCCCGGGGTTATGAGTTCCACCTGTATCTTTTCACGAATCATGTTTCGCAGAATAAAGAAGGAGTCGTAAGCTTTTGAGTTGTGGGCGAGCATGGTATACCCTTGGAATTTGGATTGAATGAAAGTGCTTAGGAAATCACCAACACACGTTCGTCCTTCAAACTCCCAGCTTGCGTCGGAAGTTAGATGGTGTGCGTAAATATAGTTAGGCTGGTGTACCCCCGTCTCTTGTGTGCACTCTATATCAAACACTATATAGTCTTCGGTCTTGGTCTGCGGTGGACCTTTAACCAAATAACACTGGTGGTTGGGGCCGTCAGTGTAAGACACATGGCAGCGGGGGCAAATCATACCTTTACACTTGTGATCCATTGCCACATACCGCCCACACTTGCTGCAGTCCTTTTTAGGGATGCAGTTGAAAGATTTTACGTGTATGTTCAAGCAGGCTTGCGAGCGACAAAACAACCTACATGTGCAGCACCTCACCTTCACGGTGGCGTCTTCTATGCACCCGTCCCTCTGACACATCTTACAATGCATTTCACACTGGTGGTATGTTTTATTGTTGTATATATGGTCGCAGTGGGCGTACACATACTTGACCCCCAGAAAACCTTTAAGGTTCAAGATGCCGTAAAAATGATTTTCGATGGGGAGGACATATACGGTCTTGTTTCTCACAGGTTCCCCGGTTGTAAAGTACTGCCAGGAACCGCTGTGATAAAGAACTTTCACCGTCACGGCAAAATAGTTCTCAAAAAGACCTATATCGCCAAAGCCGACCATACAGTCAGGAGGTATTTCAAGAACCTCATGGGCTTCAGCAGCTCTAGACATGATGACAGCATCAGGTGTCTTGCGATCCATCAGCAGACCCACGATGCTGGCCGCCAGACATGTATTGGCAGCGGAGTTGTTAAAGTTGAGCAGCCACCGCTGTTTCTTACCAATTATTTTACTGTATAGTATGCTCTTTAAAGGTCTGGAAACACCCCCCTCATGCCCCCGTACAATGAGGGCTATGACTCTAAAAGTGCCATAGGCGACTAGTTTAGCCTTACTCTGTAAAAGCCTTGTGAGGTTTTCTAAAAATTACACAGTGTCAAAAACATGTCGGGTCTTCCGCCTGGTTAACAACTGAGTGTCAAAACCCTGCCCCTGGAAGCGGAGTTGGAAAAAGTCATTAGGACCCACATCGTGTAACAACCTTTCTATGAGCTCCGGCACAGCCTGATGTATAGCTAGAACACCATGAGTGGTTGATGTTATTTGGTGTAGGTTAACAAATCTAAACTCCTCATAGTGTTCTACGGCCCTAAACCTCTCTACATTGCGAGTGTAACTTCTAACACTCTCTAAAAACAAGGGCTCTGGGCCCTCATCATTAGGAGTGTGAGTTGCGGAGGTGTTCTCTGCTGTGTCATTTTGGGGGGTCATGGTGGGACATGTCTCAGGGGTTTTGTAAACCTGCGGTCAGCGCATATTCTCGCCTTCTTCAGCTTATGTATTAAAAGCCGGCGCTGCTTTGTACTATTAAACCACTTTTTTTTTTTACGGACCCATGCTTTGCTAGATACCAAGCCCCAGCCTATCTGAACAGGAAGGTCGGTGTCGCTGTATGTCTTGTTCATGGAGGCCGTCACTACAGATACGCCCATAGGACCTTCTGAATGTTGCTGTGTTTGGAGTTTTAAAGCACGCCCCCCTACCCCCTTCAAATGGCCGACCCTTGGTATGTTAGACCCTGCACCTATGTATTGTCGGTGGTGAAGTGCTGGTTTATATGTTTTAGCCGTTGGTCTTGAAGCTATGGTACCTTGTTTGAAGGGGTCTAGGGAAATAGTGTTGTCTTGTTTGAGGGTCTGTGGGGCAGCAGATGGCCTCTGCTTGAGCAGTTGTAAGAAGCGTACAGACTTTGTCACTAACCTCTGGACCATACGGGTATATTTTGGGGTCCTCTTATGAGCACCATTGGCTGTGGGGGTCTTTAGGGGTTGGTGCTGCCATAGTCACGCCTGTATACTGTGTATGTCGGCCACAGCTGCCTGACACGCCTGTATTATCACTTTTTTACACAACCCAACCCTTTCCACGACCTTCTGTTGGGCCTCCCTCTTGAAGCTGATATAGGAAAGCCCCAGCTCAATTTTTATGTTTGCGCCGTTCGCCTGATGTTTTAATTTTCGAACAGCCATCTGCATCTCTTTTACATGAGTCCCCAAATACATCTAGGGTGTTTACAGACCCATCGTTTTCCTGCTTAGGGGGACCCACCTTGCACGGCCTTATAAATGGATGCAACTCCTCAGGACCCTCTATACTGCTAACTGCCTTAGCCCCATTCTGTAACGCCTGCTCAGGACCCTCTATACTGCTAACTGCCTTAGCCCCATTCTGTAACGCCTGCTCTGGACCCTCTATACTGCTAACAGTCTTGGCCCCATTCTGTAGCGCCTCATCAGCAACCTCTATACTGCTAACAGCCTTAGCCCCATTCTTTAAAGCCTGTTCCTGGCGTGTTTTACAAATAGCGAGCCTCCATTGCTGTTGGTATGGTGAGTTCAGGAGTGTAAAAGTGCCATAAGTTTGTGCAATAAGCGGAAAATCATAGTAGTCCACGGCGGAATTGTCATCCACACTTATTGCTGAGGGCGGTGTGGGGCTTACGACGGCCTCGGGGCTTGACACGGGACTCTACCCGGGGCTGGCCGCTGGGCTGGACACGGGCCTGTACACTGGGCTGGCAGCGGGACTGTAACCGGGGCTGGACACGGGACTGTACACGGGGTTGGCAGCGGGGCTGGACACGGGCCTGTACATGGGGCTGTCAGCGGGGGTGGTAGGGTCGTATGCTCCCTGAGGGGTACTAGGGACAAAGGGTATGAGGATTGTAAGGAGCTGTCATTGTAATCAGGGGGCCTAGCTGAAATGCCTGTGTTATGGTGTGGTGACTGGTTACCTGGGTTCTGTAAACCCCCGATGTTCAAAGACCCCTGGTACACCGCTTCTGGGGTTCTACCTATGCTGTCTACCAGCCCCCTCATCAACTCGAGAGCGCCGCTATTCATGCTAGAAGGACCTTCTAGGGGTTGCGCATTATCACCTGTTGAGCCCCTCGGCACGGCCTGAACACTTACAACCGGTTTTGGGGTCTGCTCCAGGGCGTGCACCTCTACATGAACAGTTATTTTATTTGGCACTGTCTGTGGTTTCAGGACGCTGGGGGGATCCAGCGTTGCATTAGGGTTGCTGAGGGACTCTACTAACTGTAGCTTAGGGACCCCCGGTTTCAGCTTCAGATGTTTTCTTGAGAGGCGCGTTGTTTTAGGGGCTTGTGGCGGCGCCATCTCTTCTACACCCACGGGTACAACTACCGCCTCCTTGGGGCTCATGGGTGTATAGGCCTCATTCAAGGGCTTGGCATCCCTTTTTACAGATACGTCTAAAGGGCTATCTTGGGGTTCAGGGGTCCTCGGTTTCTTCTTCTTCTCAAGGCTTAAGGGCCTTGCCGGGACCTCTGGGAGCACCGGCGCTGTCTTCTTTAGGTTTAAGGGTTCTGTTTGGGGCTCTGTGAATACCTTACAGGACTTCACATGCTTTAAAGGGTTGGGAAGGTTCTCTGAGTCCCTATGTTTCTTCTTAAAGGTTATCACGGTTGAGACACACATCCCTTTTGATACCCTGAGAGGGCTCAGACCCGATGTACCGGTTTTACACAGACCCTGCCCTGTGTTATCTGTGCTTGTAAACACTCTGTCAGTACTGACCCCATCCCTGTGCAGAATAGATTGTTGTAGAGGATTGTTCATCATGTTGGCTGGTGTGTAGGACGTTGAGAGTTTCTCGTGGCGTACACGCCTACTCACGGCTTTTGCGCTGTTTCTGTTCTGGACGGTTGCTGCTATGTCCCATAAGGGCTGCGCAGGCCTCTCTTCAGCAGCATGTTTCTGTGACGCTTCTAAAATATAAACAGAAAAATATATATATTAGAGAAAGCATAAAACAACACGTACAAGCACCACCATCCTACGTTCTACACAGCCACCTTTTTTTTATATAGGCATTGCTACAAGCCACTGTACCCTTCTGCTTGAGAGTCTGTAACACCTCTAGTACTTCTCACACCCTTTTATAAACAAACACACCTGAATGAGGTCTTTTTGCAGCTCCTTTCGTTAAAGCTTTCCTCTTCAGCGGTCTTTCTTGTGGACGTTGCGCAGCCTCTTGTACCTCGACACCGTCCTGGCATAACGTAGGGGCACCTGTAAAGAAAAAATTATACCCAACATTAGTCATCTTTCTGAGGAGCCCCCCTACACACCCTCAGGGTCAGGACTCTGTCCTACCCCACCAACTCCCCAGCGTCTTAGGCAGTTTAAATAACAGCGGCCTTTTTAATTACATGTAGGGACTGAAGTGTTTTGCACACTGTTCAGAGCTCCTTGAGCCTCGAGGTACACCATAAGATCTTCAAAAACTTGTTCTTCTGAGAGATTGGTGTACAAAACTAAGTAGAACTACACAACTCTATATATATATATATGCAATTTTGCATCAGACACTGGGCATTCGACCTACCAGGATTATAAGTCAATGATATTTATTATTTTTTGTGACCACCCTTTATGTCTATTACACATGTCCCACATTCCTAGTATTTACACTAGAGGGCTCGTGCTTTCCAAGAGTGTGTCTTTTAACTTTAAATTAGTCAAATGCAAGCAGTATGTCTTTTGTGTCTATGTACTCTGGTAGACTATAAATGATTTTACAAAATGGCGCTTAACAGACTGACGAAGGCTGCTGTGACAGCCGAAAACGCGTTCTCTCTGTGCTGCTTGGTCGGAGGAGGCCTAATGCAATAAATGCCTATTGAAACCTAGCATTCTTCGTGTGCGTGCCCTTTTCTGTGAGGAGTAGGGTTGGTTTGGATATTTTCAAGTGCCGGCGGTCGGCGCTTTACACGCATCACCAGTCGAAATTCAAATGGGCTTTTCAAACGACCGCAGTTGGAGGAGTTTGAGCATGTGAGTGCTATTGATCAGCCCCCAGGGTTTTGCTGGAACGAGGATAATGGATGACAGCAGCGTGGTTGGTGGTGATTCCGATGCGAGGAGGTCTTCAAGGCATTCAGCACGGTGTCTCTAACTTTCCCCTGGCTCGAAATGCCTCATACTTTGTCCATGGGATCCCTGGTGACTGGGCACTGTGTCAGTCGACGCTGGTACGGTGAGGTCTGCTTGGCAATTTGGATTTTAAACATTGCTCTCCCCCGACCCCGCATCAAGTTGCATTTTTTCTGACTGCGAGTCTGTGCACTTAATGAATTGTGTTTGACATTAGTAGGAGTGGCGGTGTCTCTACTCCTACACCTTTTAACTTCAAGAAATTCGATTGGGAGCCATAATTGTGTTCACGATGGCACAGCTGCGGCAGCTTTTGCTTATGCCAGTCAAGCACCGAACCATGCCAATTACCTGATTGACAGGGAGGCGAGACTTCAAGGGTCCATCTTTGGTTTCCGATGCTCGAGACTGACTGGCTTTGCTTACTGGCTATAAATAACTGTGATGAGGCATTGTGGGACAGGAAGTCCTGTAAAGTGTTTGCAGAACGAACAAACTGCAGTGGCGCTTTTTATGCAACTATAGTGCTGATGTATATTGCCAATGTGATACCTCTGCATGACCGATTATATCAGCGCGTGCATGTGTCATTTCATGTCCTCATGTCACAGCCACCGGTAGCGCTTAGAATGGCTTCCCATACCGATTTATTGGAAAGTAATTAATAAATGATGTCTGTTCCCTTGTTGCACTACAATCGCATGTTCTGTTGGACTGCTATTCAGGAATGTTTTAACTTTAATGTACGCGCTGATTGTTAAAATGTAGCTTATTCTTTTAACAGCTGCTTGAGAATTATGACCTGAGGCACACTGAAAACATTTGAACAACGAGTGGGGACTGCAGGCTATCAGGGCGGGTCCACAGGCGCACTATGCGGGCTATAGGTGCAATTTTGCATCAGACACTGGGCATTCGACCTACCAGGATTATAAGTCAATGATATTTATTATTTTTTGTGACCACCCTTTATGTCTATTACACATGTCCCACATTCCTAGTATTTACACTAGAGGGCTCGTGCTTTCCAAGAGTGTGTCTTTTAACTTTAAATTAGTCAAATGCAAGCAGTATGTCTTTTGTGTCTATGTACTCTGGTAGACTATAAATGATTTTACAAAATGGCGCTTAACAGACTGACGAAGGCTGCTGTGACAGCCGAAAACGCGTTCTCTCTGTGCTGCTTGGTCGGAGGAGGCCTAATGCAATAAATGCCTATTGAAACCTAGCATTCTTCGTGTGCGTGCCCTTTTCTGTGAGGAGTAGGGTTGGTTTGGATATATATATATATATATATATATATATATATATATATATATATATATATATATATATATATATCTATATCTATATATATATATATATATATACACACACACACTAGCAGCCCGACCTTGTCCGGGTGCAACAGGCTTCCCCGCCCGCCCCGACATTGTGCAGCAGCCCGGGGCCTGGCCTGTCCCGGGTGCAACAGGCTTCCCCAACCCCCGCCCGCCCCGACATTATGCAGCAGCCCGTGCCCCCGCCTGGCCTGCCCCGACATGGGTCCCCTTACCTGAGCCGCCGCTACTCCCGCCTGTCCGCTGCACGCACCGCCGCTGGCCTGTCCGCTGCTCCTCACGTCACTGCTCCTCACGTCACTGCTCCTCCCGCGCGCCATGTCCGCCGCTCCTCGTCGCGCTCCTGAACGCTGCTCCTCCCCGCGCTCCTGACGTGAGCACGCACGTCGCGGCCGGCGCTACTTCGGAGGGACTACTTTTTTTTTTTACTTTCAATTTTTTAAATAACGTCTTTTTTTAAATGTATATAGCCTATAACCATCTACACACCCTGGCGATTTCAACGGTGTATCTGGTGTGTGGATTGGCGCTGTGGTACCCGAGTTTACCCACCTCAAAGGCTGAAAGTTCTTCCTTTATTATAGTAGTATAGATACCTGGCTGCGGGGCTAGCAATTGTCCGGCGTTGCTAGTTATTACAGTGGTGTCCAGCGCCGGGGGTACACTGGTAGCGGCTGTTTTTGCAGGGACTTGCATCTGTATTAAATAAAAAACACTGGTTTTAAAACGCCTTTCTTAAACAAAGTATTACAAGTTCAAACAATTCCTGTAGGCATTTTAAAAAGCCTGTTAAGAGGGCATTTTTTTAAAATAGCGTTGCATGTGCTGCGCTAAAACATATGTTAAAAAAGAACCAATCTGCGACATATTCTTTTACTTATGGGTAAATCACTTTAGGTACACCTGGTCCTTCTGGCCCACAACCACGGCCTCTAGGTACCAGGTACTCTTTTGCAACCGGTACACTTCACTTATCTCTTGTAACACCCTGTTTGCTACCTCTTACATTTTGCGTGCTTTAGATACTTGTTCAAGTGCCACCAGTGCCTACATAGCGCTTGTTCTTGTGCTTGAGTGTCTGCCTTATATTGCAGTATTATGCAGCTAATTGTGCTTGGTTTTCTCTTGGACCCTGCACACATGCCACTTCATTTTCTTTCCTCATGTAGCTTAACGTTTGCTTTTGTAACCGGCACACATGTCACTTTTGCCTCCTGTAATGCCCCTTTTGCTATCTCTTGTTTTATGTTTGCTCACAATTGTCACTTTTGGCCGCCTGTAATGCCCCGTTTGCGACCTCATGTATTTTGTTTACTCACATTTGTCTCATGTAACTTAACGTCTGCTTCTGTAATTTGTTCACACGCCACTTTCTCCCCTGGTAATGCCCCTTTGCTACCGCATGTATTATGTTTGCGCACATTTGTCACTTTTTGCCTCAGGTATTTTGTTTACTCAAAATTGTCACTTTTACCCCGTGTAACTTAAACACACTAATGCTGTACAAGGCCCAACCCCTTCAGTGATGAGTTGGTGACATCACTGAAGGGGCGGGCCTTGCACAGCAGTCCCGGGGAAAGAAGCTCCATGCCGCCATGCTGCCGCTGCTCCAGGGGATCCACGTGGAGCCATGGGGTGATGATCTATGCCCCCTCACAGCCTCAACACGACCTCCGAGCACGCCCCAGACACCCCCGAGCAGCACCTGCCGCAAGCGGGCTCGGGGTTTTAAAAAAAAAAGAACGCTGCACACTGGCCACGGAGGCCAAAAGACCCCCGGAGCCCACCCCACAACACCCCCGTGCAGCGCCCGATGCAAGCGAGCTCGGGGGTTTATTTAAAAAAAAGAAAACTTGGCACTCAGGCCCCGGAGGCCAGAAGACCTACGGCGCCCGCCCCACAACACCCCCAAGCAGCGCCCGATGCAAGCGGGCTCGGGGGTTATTTAAAAAAACGCTGCACACTGGCCCCAGAGGCCAAAAGACCAACGGGGACCGCCCCACAACACCCCCTGAGCAGCGCCCGATGCAAGCGGGTTCGGGGGGGTTATTTTTTACAAAACGATGCCCAAAAGCCGGCACTCGGGCCACAGAGCCCCGTGGTGACACCAGGAGCCCTCCCCAGACACCCCGAACAGCGCCTACAGCAAGCGGGCTCGGGTCATTTTTAAAATAAAGAGGCACAACGAGGCACACAGAGCCCCCTGGACCCTGGACCCCTACAACTCTCTCCTACAGGATCTCCTGCACGGATACAGCCCCATACTTCTGACCCTCAAAAACAACGGCTTGGTGAGTACAAAAAAAAAAGGCATTATTTATTTTGACATGTACCCCTTGTTTATTACATGCTTGAGCTCAGCCACACTTAAAGCATTAGAGAACTACATATACAATATTTCTAGGTGTTGCAAAGTACGCTGCTTCCTGCACCTGGACCCTATTAAGGCCCCTGCATTTTGTACCTTAAACATACACCCCTCAAACTCTATGCCAGCCCTACACCACCAACCCCATTAACATTAAATACCTACACACATAGCTTTAAACTCAATCCTTCAACAAAACCTTTATTCACTTTAAACATTATATTACAATTCAAGTCTTTTAAAAAAAACGTAATTGTCACCATTATTCACATTAAACACAACACATCGCCTTAAAGCTTAACAGTTTACAAACCATTCTACATAGTACTATTTAACATTTTCAAAACTACAGATTTGTATACTTTAAATACCACATAAACATACATCATTGCGCCATCCATTATTTACCTTCCTTAAACTGTCGCAGGCGGCTTCAATCTGGGATAAGTTGCTCAGGTCCATTCTTGCCTTAAGTTCCAAGGGTTGGCTCTGTGCCTCCAAGACAATCCACGCCAGTCGCTCCACCCAAAGGTCTTGAAGGGTTTGTTGGTGCAGTAATCCACAAGGTGCAGCAAAGCAATCCAGGCCAGTCACTCCCCAAAGGTTTTTTGACTTGGTTGTTGGTGCAGAAATCCACAAGGTGCAGCAAAGCAATCCACGCCAGTCGCTCCTCAAGGGTTTTTTGAATGGGTGTTTGGCAGTGTTCCTTAAGGAGCCTTATTATACCTGTCAAAACATGCTAACTAGAAGCCCCCCACACCCTTTATGACTTGAGGGGGGTTTAGAACAATGTCATGGGGGCCTTTGAGTGGGAACCTTTTTTCTATCCTTGTACAGTATAACCAGTACATCAGTTTATTACTTTGGCAGCTGTTACTCAAACTCAAGGCCTATCCCGGGAAGAGTGGGGTTAGACAATGGGGGGCTTGGGTGGCCATCGCAAAACTCTTCACACCTAACTGACACCTTCTCCTAGGAAGTTGGGATCCCGGGAACAGGATCCAACGCAAAGGTCAGAGTATTTCCTGCCAGGCATGTCAAGTTTGGGACTAGCCTGTCAATTTTCCTGCCAGACATGTCAAGTTTGGGACCAGCCGGTCAATTTTCCTGCCAGACCTGTCGAATTTGGGACCAGGGGCTTTGTGATGTGTTTATTACATCCTAACAGCTGGCACCTTGTTTCAGGGTCTCATGGGAAGCTTTGGCTCTACATGCCACCTGTCTTTTTTTTCGCATCTCAAAGCTCAGGGGTTGCTGGAGTTTATTATTTTATAAGGGGTTTGTGTTAACCTATTTTTTTTTTAGAGAATTACCACAGGCAGGTTTTGTGAGGACCCTTTACACATTTGACACCTACATGCCACAGTCTTCCTCCCAGGCTCTGGGCTGGGGGACTCAGGACTGCTCCAAAGCTGTTCAGCCAACAGCTGTCTCCAACCTCCCAGTTTTAAACATGCCCAGGCATTTCCCTACTACATGCACACACTTTTTCTATGCACTTTTTTTAAACACATACACAATTACCCCATATTTTGCAGGCAAACCTGTCAGTTTTGGGACTAGCCCTACATGTCACCCATTTTAAAACCAGAGTGTTTGAGGCCAGCAAGTTGCTGCCAGACCTGTCAAATTTAAGGCCAGGGTTTGCTGCCAGACCTGTCACTTTTGCGGCCAGAGCTTGATGTGACTGGTATCCCTACCTACTACTCAAGTCAAGTCAAAAGATCTTTATTCGGAATAAAAACATCCATAAAAGCACAGACAAAATACAATTAAAACATTCAATTCAATAATGACATCTGAAAAATGAATAAGAGAACAATCAAGCATAATCAAATTCCATTTCTAAACAAAATTTGTCCCTTCATAATCCAAAATGAGAGCACAGTTTAAAAAATACAATTTAAAATCACAGTTTAACGACCATAGTTAAAAAGGATGGCTAGGACCATATCATAATTATATCTACACACACATGAAAAAACTGTTACACAGAGGTAAAACGAGCAGATAAAAATTCTTTAAAAATGCATAATAGAAAGTGCAGTGTGCAATGATTATACCTCAGTGTTAAGAGTGGTTCTTAATCTGACAGCAGCTTTGAGAAAATTGCTCACCCTAAAAATAACTTCATCTGATCCCAATAATAGGAAAGACCTCAAGGCTGATTTAAAATTAGTCAAACCATTTTTTCTACAATAAGGCATTAGATAATGTCCAGTGAGCTTTTTGTAAAAACCACAGAAGAACAAGAAATGCATAAGATTTTGCTTCATGTTAGGATTGCATGGACAGTTTAAGGTATCAAGGTATTTATTGTATCCCAGAGGGAAGTTCAGTAGATTAACTATACTCCCATCTCGGAAACGAAACAGTAAACCCCTAACCCATCTGCTGAGATGCAGACGTAAATATCTGTATGGTGGGCCAGGTTTTTTAATATGTGGTTCAGAATAAGCCAAATATTTTACAACAGTGCATTTAGTCAAGTTCTTTCTTTCACGCTCTTCGCTGTACAAATCATACAATGCCCTTAGAGTGATGGTCTTATGGGAGCGATTTATTAAGTTAGGTGATGTAAACAGAGAGCCCAACCCCACACTTACAAGGCACTCTTTTACCGCTTTCAACCACGGTATATGGTGTCCCCTATCACATTTTATACAATCCAAAATGATTTCACGGGTCAAAGTAGCAGCTGTATTGTTCCATATCTTTATCCAGAATAGTGCTGGTCTAGATCTCACGAAATCCTCTATGTACGGAATATTCAATTCGTTATGACATACATAGTTGGGGCAACAAATAACCCCCCCCAACACCTTTCGGCAGAATCTATTTTCTTCTCTTTGGATATGAGAACAGTTGGTATAACCCCAAACTTCGGCTCCATAAGTGCCGGTTGGCATACATTGGGTTTGATAGATCTTGACCAGGGGTGTTATTACATCAGCGTGGTTGGGTTGTCTCAAGGAGGTTACACAGTTGATGGCTTTGCCCAACTTGTTCCTGGCATAAGATACATGTGCATGCCACGTACCGCTGTTTGAGAATAGCAGCCCTAGGTAGGGGAAGGTGCTGGTACTTTTTAAAACATTTGACCCTGATTTGATCTGGGCGATTTTGTGATTTTTAGGACCACAACTCATGATCAGGGATTTTTTAAAATTAGTTGTCAGGCCTAAATCGGCCATAAAAAGGACAAAACCTGAAATTAAAATGCGGAGTGCCTTTGGAGTGCGGCCCATCAAGACCGCATCATCCGCATAGAGAAGGGTGGGTATAGGGACTCCATTTACGTGAGGCACATCACTAGTTAAAGTGCTCAAAGAGCCACTTAACTTGTTGATGTACAAAATAAACAGAAGGGGGGCCAGCACGCACCCTTGTCTGACCCCCCTGCCAATGCTAATATCGTCAGAGACTTCACCCATTTGATTTACACGCACACATGCTTTTAGATCACAGTGTAAAAAGGCTAAAAAATGTACCAGGTGGTCGTCTAAACCATATTCAAGGAGGGTAGACCAAAGGCGGGAACGATTAACGAAATCAAAAGCCGAGCTCAAATCCATAAAACCAAAATATAAAGGGGATTTCTTAGCAATATTATATTTTGCCATGATCAGGTTCAAGTTCAGACATTGTTCCACCGTTCCGACACTACTACGGAAACCAAGCTGGCTAGGGTGTAGGATGTTATTCTCATCAGTCCAAGTTCTAATCCTTTTAAATATAATCCGTCCCAAAACTTTCAAGGTGTTATCAATTAATGAAATTGGGCGGTAACACCCAGGATCCAGCCTATCGCCCTTCTTAAAAATGGGAACAATGATGCTACGAGACCATGTTTCTGGGATTTGCCCGTCCGTTAGATTGTTGAAAACATTGCAAAGCAATGGGGCCCAAAAATCGGGCTCACATTTTAGCTGGTCAATAGAGAGCCCATCAGAGCCGGGCGCTTTATTCCCAGCGCTTTCTAATATAGCATCAGCTACCTCGGATACAGAGATATTCAGTGGGTATAGGGAGGGTAACGACAAAGGAGAATTATCTGGTGTTGCATAGATTTTTCCAAAGTGTTCAACCCAGATAAGACCAGTGATATTGCAATTAATTTCGGTCAAGTTGGAACCAATAGATCTTATCACCTTTGCCTCCTTCCAGAACCCAGTGGTATCTTTCAGGTCAGCAGATCGTGCCAAGGAATCCCAATGGGTTTTAAGTAATTCATTTAATCTGGTGCGTAGGGCACGCTTGTATTCTGCTCTAAGCAACCTTACTCGTGGTATATCCCTAGGTTCAGCTTTTAGGGCAGCTCTAAGCATCCTGTTTGCTTTGGAACATGGGGCATCAAACCATCTAGGCGTTTCCTCAGCCTTACTAGAAGCTGGTCTGGAAATCTCACCTTTAATTACAGAACAGAGTTCAGAAAATGATTTAATCACGTTAACCCCATAGTCATCAGTAGAGAGACAATTTTCGATCAAGATTGGGTGTTTTTTACAAATTCCTGCTAGGATTCCCTTATTGTCTGCTCCCTTCCAGATTACCCTCAATTTATCTGTTGAGACTTCCAAATCCCTTGCACCTATTTCATATCTTGGACGCTTACCCCTCGGCAATGATAAGTAAATGGCAATCGGATAATGATCACTGTAAATTTTACACACTACTTCAGCCTTTGTTAACGCCTTGGCAACAAGAGGTGAAACGAAGACATAATCAATTGTGGTGCCTCCCCCATGACCAATAAAAGTGGGAAATGGGGAGGCGCTGTTCTCCATACCTACATATTCCATACAGTTGACAAGTTCACTGGTAGCGAGAAAATTTAACAGTTCTATACCTCTTTTACACGGGGGATTTCTTGAATGTACATGTGCATTAAAATCCCCTCCTAAACAAATGCCATCAAATTTCCCATGTACCTGTCCATCCATAATTTCATTAATAAAATCAAATAAAAGAATAAAATTTGGGTTAGGTTGGGACGAAAAATCATTGTTATAGAAGTTGATTAGACAAAGTCTTGTCCTCTGAATATATGAGAGTGCCATGAAGCTAGTACAATTGGTTAGTAGATTGTCAACTTTTACTTCTGCAGAGATTTTTATCCAAATAGACAGTCCGCCACTAGGACGGCCAAACACGGGGGCTAAAACAGTCCTGTTATGGCAGCTGTACCCCTCAAGCAACAGGTCCTCAACACACCAAGTTTCTTGAAACATTAATATGTCATAACAATTGACACAATCCCTCCAGGAAGGAATTTCCATCTTGGTCTTCAGACCCGCGATGTTCCAACTGAGAACTTTTAAGTTATTATCATTCCTCAGACAAGGACCCTGGTTAGTTCCTGAGGCAAATTTAGCTATGACGTGCCCCTGTTGTTCACATGGTATACTGGGTGGAGAGATCTCCAATGTTAACGGGGCTGCCTCTAGAGGTGTTTCCACTAGCTGGGATGTGTCAAAGCACACAGAAAGCAGTTCGGTGCTTTTGGAGGGCAGTCAGTCCAATGTGTCCAGGTCCTGAAATATTCCAAACCTGTTATATAACGGAAAAACTGGTGGGGGTTGCATCATCTTGTGGGGAGGACGATAAAAATAGTTTAGCGGTAGGGGGGTCACCACAGTAGATGGACCGTGTCGAGCAGAGTTGTTGTTCAACAAAAATTTTGCAGTGCCTGGGTTTCTGAAATTAATTACAATACAGTCCCCGTTGATATTTTTAAAAAGAGGACCAACCCAGGTTACTCGCCGTGTGGTTATGATCTCTTTAGAAATATCATAACCCACCCCCTTATGTTTTGTTAACCAGTCTAAACACTTGTTGTGCAATTGAACCCACGATTCACCTTGACCTTCCCTAAGCGGCGGAATACCAGCCAGAACTAAAACATATGGACATGCCTCAGGTGGAAGGTGTAAGGCTGGGCCTTGATGTTTTGTAGGCCTAGTGTCTTCATGTGAGGTCTTCTTGTCGCGTTGGCTGGAATTGGCAGAAGCCTTCTGTGCTATAGTGGTCTGCATCGCTGTATTACTCTTATTGTTATTATTAGTTGATAGTCCGTTTACAGTGATGACAGAAACAGAGGGTTTGGACGAGGTGACAGGTCCGCGTGTAACGTTGCATAATGATAAGGGGGTGTTAATTAAAGAGTCAGGCGGGTTACTGCCTCTTGTGCCTTTACTTTTAATCGCCGTGGGTGTAACAGACGGCGTTAAATTAGTAATAGTTTGTTGTTCCACAACCCTGTTGATATCATGGTCACTACTAGTGAGGACACGGGTAGTGGATTCAAGATCCTTTAGCAGGCGTTCTACTCTCATTTTGTCCAGGTTCGCTGTGCCTTTTCTCTTGGCATCCTCGTTTTTAATTAGGTTTTCCAATTTGTCAAGTCTTTTAAAAATATTATTAAATTGTTTGATCATTTGACCTTCCAAGTTTTTAAAAATAGTATCCGCAATAGTCTCAATAAGGTTCCCCTCAGATTTGGAGTAGTGACTGAATTTGTTAATTTCGTTGGGGGATTCAGTCTGGGTGGAAATAGATATAAAATTTAACCCGTCGTTATTTATAACGACGACGTCACCCAGATGCGGTTGTTCCTGTGTAGGTACTATATGTTGAACCAGCTTCTGTCTCTTCCCCTTGTTCCACATACTTTGTGAAGTTGGTTGGTTTATAATCCTTGGTGGCTGCTTCCTTTTGTTGTGGGTTAATTTAGCAGGGCCCCTCTTTCTCTTGACTACAACTTTATCAGATACCTTATTGGTAGCCTCTGTAGATGTTGGTACCGAGGCAGGGTCAAGAGCTACATCTGGTGCTATGTACATAACAGTGTCATCGTCATCTAAGACAATTGGTACATCAACAGCAGGATGTGAGGGTTTTACCACAATTACTTCAGGATTTATATGGGTGTTGCCGTTGAGACTGCTCATGACATGTGATTGATTGGTGCTCATGGGACCCATAGAGTATCCCCTTTCAGTCTCGACAATCTCATTAAATGCGGTATCTATCAGTGCCTCAAACGACGTTAGCAGTGCTACGGAAGACTCTGCATCCTGAGTGAGGATATCAACATTGTTACTTGTAGCGGTGCACTCAGCCATTGTATGAACCTGTTAGGGGACTAACCTTATAGTGAGATGTTAGAGGGGTGGCCCGCCCGACCACTGTTGACCTCTGAGGGCCTCAGAGGGCCCGCCCTTTGCCCGGGCTTCGCCCCGGGCGTCCCACTCGCGTCCCGCGACGCGGGGGCTCTCCTCCCTTTGAAGGGCTCTGGCGCTCTCAGCAGCGCGACCCGCGTCACTGCGTACGCGCCGCCGCGAGGCCTGCCGGGATTTGTGGTCTCCCGGAGCGGCGGCGCGGAGTCCGGTATCCTGGGACTCTTGGCAGTGGCGGCGGAGATGGCGGCGTTCCCTGGAGCCTGCTGGCTGCTTTCTGGCTCGTGGCGGTGGCGGCAATCAGGTGCGTAGCTGTGGTGTCCCGTAGGCTAAATGTCAAGTGTCAGATAAATCACAGCGGTACTCAGTCTTCGAATCGGTCTGATGTGGTGTTATACGTGGACCAGCGATATACCCAGCCGGGTAGATGTCAATGAACGCCATCCTAACTACTACTAATATAATATTTGCTTATAATGATTGTCACCATCGCAGAGATTTACCTTTCAATTAACCTATTAACATTCTCTGTAGTGTTGCAAACTTCTACTCTATCAGTGGAAACAAAAAAATAATATTTTGCTGAGCTGCTTTCCATCAATGCCTTAGTATTCTTCAGCATTCTGGGACGTAGCATTGTAAAATATACATGAAACCACTACGAAAAACAATGAAATATTAAATTACTGTGCATTAAACGTTTCTAAATGTAAGCGTGACACACACAATAACAATAATTTGTTCATGATATTATAAATTCAGAGAGAAATTAAATAAAAAAACATATATGTATATGATTTATTCTCTCATCCAAATAGAATTTTAAACAGCCTTCTTATTTTAGTGGTCTGTGTTATAAAAAGACACTTACATTTTCTTCTTCATCATTTAAAGCAAATCGTGTTTCTCGCTTAGGGCCTGTCTTCTTTTCTGTAAATGCTATTATTGCAAATTTCATACCATTCTCAGTCTGATGGGTCCTTTCCAACCATTCTTTAACCTGTGAAAATAAGGTTTTATTTATCACGAACATCTCAAATGAATGCACATCGAAATTAGAAATAAATGGGTAAGGGTGTATGCTTACAACAAAGTTTTTGACAAATATTGCCTCGAGTAGATATTTGAAGAGCAATATTGCTTCCAAATAATACACAACGTGTAAGTGTTCCAGACTGTTTAATTCACTGCTGTTGGTCACTTTTTGAGTTTGACACTAAACACCTCGAAATGTCAGAAATAGGATTCAGACATGTACCTGGAGGCTGGAAATGAGCCCTAGCCACTCTTGCTATATCACCTGAGATATATTATGGAGTCCTGGTAACCACAGGGACCTGCAAACAGTCATTCGGGTTGATAGTGAAAATTGTCAGAACTCGCTAATAATGAGCACTTCTAGCGAGTTTTGCTAATTTTTCAAATAGCTCAGGCTGGATATCAGAGACACTGTTTGAGTGAACAAAATATAAATACACTTGATAGAAAGGTCAGATCTGATGCTTTCATGTGATCTATATACCTTTGGTATTATCTGAAGTTTTTTTGTCCAGCTTCCAGCCAAGGGAAAAACCTGAAATTGTACCCAACTTTGAGCACCTTGGGCTGTGTGGAAGAAGTGACTAAGCCTCCTTAAACCCAAAATCGTCAAAAGGTCACCCCTGGAGGTCAGAAATGGGTCTGAGACACTCCTGCTATGTGATCTGAGGTATACTATGGGGTCCTTGGGTCCAGAACTAGAAATGTGATGTGACTCTGAGCTCTAGGGCATATAATGGAAAAAATTAGTTTGACAAGAAACACCTGGAAATGTCAGAAATAGGAGTCAGGCATGTACCTGGAGGCTGGAACTGAGCTCTAGCCACTCTTGCTATATCACCTGAGATATATTATGGAGTCCTGGTAGCCACAGGGACCTGCAAACAGTCATTAGGGTTGATACTGAAAATTGGCAAAATTCGCTAATAATGAGCACTTCTAGCGAGTTTTGCTAATTTTTCAAATCTTTCAGGCTGGATGTCAGAGACACTGTTTGAGTGAACAAAATATAAATACACTTGTTAGAAAGGTCAGATCTGATGTTTTGATGTGATCTATATACCTTTGGTATTATCTGAAGTATGTTTTCTAGCTCCCAGCCTCTGGAAAAACCTGATATCGTACCCGACTTTGAGCACCTTAAGCTGGGTTGAAGAAGTGACTTTCCACCTTTAACCCGAAAATTTCAAAAAGTCATCCCTGGAGATCAGAAATGGGTCTGAGACACTCCTGCTATGTCATCGGAGGTATACTATGGGGTCCTTGGGTCCAGAACTAGAAATGTGATGTGACTCTGAGCTCTAGGGCCTATGAGGGGGAAAAATGAGTTTGACAAGAAACACCTGGAAATGTCAGAAATAGGAGTCAGACATGTACCTGGAGATGGAAATGAGCCCTAGCCACTCTTGCTATATCATCTGAGATATATTATGGGGTCCTGGTGGCCACTGGGACCTGCAAACAGTCATTAGGGTTGATACTGAAAATTAGCAAAACTCGCTAATAGTGGGCACAGGATATAAATACACTTTCGAGAAAGGTTAGATCTGATGTTTTTATGTGATCTATATAACTTTGGTATTATCCGAAGGTTTTTTTTTTCCTTCTTCCAGCCAAGGGAAAAACCTGAAAAAGTACCCAACTTTGAGCACCTTGGGCTGGGTGGAAAAAGTGACTTTGCCCCCTTAAACCCAAAAACTTAAGTCACCCTTGGAGCCAAAAATGGGTCTGAGACACTCCTGCGATGTGATCTGACGTATACTATGGGAACCTTGGGTCCAGAACTAGAAATGTGATGTGACTCTGAGCTCTATGGCCTAGAATTGAAAAAATGAGTTTGACCCCCAAACACCTCGAAATGTCACTAATAGGAGTCAGACATATACCTGGAGGCTAGGAATGAGCCCTAGGCACTCTTGCTATATCACTTGAGATATAATATTGGGGTCCTGGTGGCCACAGGGACCCACAAACAGTCATGAGGCTTAATACTGAAAAAAGTAACTTGACTGTGAGCCCTACGCTCTTGGATGGAAAACTTGAGTTTGGCACATAATACCTCAAAATGTCACAAATTGTAGTCAAACACATACTAGGAGGCTAGAAATACCCTCTAGCAATTGTACCATGTATTTACTGATAATCAAAACATAGCAGTAAAGAAATGTTATTGTCTATAAATAAAGTAAGTAAATTACATTTATAGAGCACACAGCTACCTCCAACAAAGGTGTTGAAGCGCTAATAGTTTAAACTTCATATGGCACTTGTGTTGTCACTTGTGAAATATTGCACTTCATGATTGTATAAAAAAACACTGTTATGTGTACTGTGATGTCGTTTTTGACTAGCTTTGCATACTTTTAAAATAGCTCCCAGTGGATATCTTGACCATTTGTCCAGTACACATAACCTAAATACACTTGCTACAAAGTTTAGATCTGATACAAAGAATGAACTTATGTACGTTTTGGACTTTATAAAATTTCGTTATTTTCTCAAATAATGTTGAGCAGATCTTCATTCCTTTATAATTAGTCAAGAAACTACCTATTCTGCATGCAAAAGTTATAAAGGGTCCTCAGTCGTGGCATACTTCATCATCGGACCACTCACCCAGAAACATTAATCTTCTGAGTAGGCTTAGCCAGACACCTGGGAGCTCTGGATGTTGTAGGGAATTAACAATTACAATTATCTAGGGTGTAATCAAAATGTATTGATGTAATGATGGTCACCCTGATAATATTAAAAACCCCTTCAATGCATTAGATCAGATTTTTAACCCTTTTTTGATCACGTATCTAACCAATTTAATTCTTCTCCTTCTCCAATAAATGATTTTCTTGACACTCCATAATCAAACAGCAGCTCTTCTTCAACATTAATATCTCTTAATGCAGTGAAAATAATGACATTTTGCATTTTGCCAAATACTAGTAATGTTACGCGATTAGGCTTAATGTTGCACACTTTCCTTGAATGATGTATCAACCGTCCGAATGTTTCCTTTTTTGGGTGACACACACAGGGCACTGTTTTTGCATCAACACACATTTTCCTGCCAGAGGGTTCCTGAAAGAAGAATAAGTATCCCATCTCTTCTTCTTGCGACTCTTGCATCATTTGATTCCCTTGCTCTGCTGTGATTACCATCCTGTGGTAATCGCAAATGAGATCTCCTTTTTTTGAAGTCTTGTGTAGAGATTACTTTCTTCCCCTTTGTGGCATCAGATGTGACATGGAGCCCTCTCCATAGCTGACATCCCACCAAAGATGCTATTTGTTGATTGCTGACTTTCCCTTTAGTGACTGTTCTAAGAATCCAGCCCTCAATGATGTCTTTTACCCTTGGCAGGTTCTTGTTCCACTCCATATTCTTGTAGAAAGTGCTTATTTGATGTTCTGTTGGCTGTCGTCTTCTAAAGTGGTCTGCAGAAAAAGAAAGAAAACAGTACTTCAGTGTCATTTAACATTATATATTTTTACATCAAATATACACCCTGTTTATAAACTTCCATTAAAAGTGAAGGACACTTACTCTGCACTTTTTCCTTTCGCAATGTTTGTTGCATGATTCTTCAACTGCGATAGCAGTACTGTGCATGCTTCCCAGCCAGTGCAACGTGGACCTTCTTTATCGATGGTTGCCCATTTAGAGACACAGGAAATTCTTTCAGTATTCTTTTAAGATCTGATGCATTATCAATTTTTGGACAACTGTACGCTACAGCAGCAATTCTTGATTTTTGTTTTGAGTGACAATTTTCCCTGTAAAATACAAAATATCCATTTAAGATACCCTTAAAGCTAAAATGCTAATTTTTGTGAACGCCCTTGCAAAAATGAATTATAATTTAGTACTATAAATATAAACATACTGTTCTTCTGTTTCCATACTTTGGCTTGGGTGATGCTGGTAACTCTGTCTTCACTGGAACTAAAATAAAATAGACCGAAATGTGTCAGAGTATTCTGTGAAAAATGTTGTCAAATGTAAATTATATCTTTGAACAAGTTACATGCTTACTCAGGATTGTAATGGGTCAGTTTTTCCAGTAACTTTGATGCTCAGCAAGAATTTTGCATTTCACAGATTCTTTTTGTATTGCCACTAGATTGTGTTATATACTCCAGGGCAATTAGTTTCTCTTGGCCACATAAATGTTTCACAGCAGCATTTTTAAAGGTTTGTGCAACTTCTTTTCTCTTCAGAGTTGGTAATCTGTATCTGTTAGAAAAATGACGATTTTTCAAAATGGCTCAATTATTCAATAGATTATGCTTCAAAGAGCCTCTGTTATTATGGCACACATGACTAACTCCTGCATTTAATTACTAATAGTCTACAAATTAGAAAGAAGGGTAGACACAGTTAGCCCAAGAACATAATGTTTAAGCGTTGTAAAAAAATTAAATAATGAACACCCTTTAAAATCATTTTGTGAGTGAGAGACAATGACTAGACTGAATCTGGCTAAATGTGTATTTCATAAATATAATTCATAGTATTATAGAATAATATTTGCTTATAATGATTGTCACCATCGCAGAGATTTACCTTTCAATTAACTTATTAACATTCTCTGTAGAGTTGCAAACTTCTACTCCATCAGTTGAAACAAAAAAATAATCTTTTGTTGAGCAACTTTCCATCAATGCCTTACTATTCTTCAGCATTCTGGGACCTAGCATTGTAAAATATACATGAAACCACTACGAAAAACAGTGAAATATTCAATTACTGTGCATTAAACGTTTCTAAATGTAAGTGTGACGCACACAATAACCATAATTTGTTCATGATACTATGAATTCAGAGAGGGATTAAATTAAAAAAAACATACATGTGTATGATTTACTTTCTCTCCCAAATAGAATTTTAAACAGCCTTCTTATTTTAGTGGTCTGTGTTATAAAAAGACACTCACATTATCTTCTTCATCATTTAAAGAAAATCGTGTTTCTCGCTTAGGGCCTGTCTTCTTTTCTGTAAATGCTATTATTGCAAATTTCACACCATTCTCAGTCTGATGGGTCCGTTCTAACCATTCTTTAACCTGCGAAAATAAGGTTTTATTTATCACGAACATCTCCAATGAATGCACGTCGAAATTAGAAATAAATGGGTAAGGGTATATGCTTACAACAAAGTTTTTGACAAATATTGGCCCGAGTAGATATTTGAAGAGCAATATTGCTTCCAAATAATACACAACGTGCAAGTGTTCCTGACTGTTTAATTCACTGTTGTTGGTCACTTTTTGAGTTTGACACTAAACACCTCGAAATGTCAGAAATAGGAGTCAGACATGTACCTGGAGGCTGGAAATGAGTCCTAGCCACTCTTGCTATATCACCTGAGATATATTATGAAGTCCTGGTAGCCACAGGGACCTGCAAAAAGTCATTAGGGTTGATACTGAAAATTGGCAAAACTCGGTAATAATGAGCACTTCTAGCGAGTTTTGCTAATTTTTCAAATAGCTCAGGCTGGATATCAGAGACATTGTTTGAGTGAACAAAATATAAATACACTTGTTAAAAAGCTCAGATCTGATGCTTTCATGTGATCTCTATTCCTTTGGTATTATCTGAAGTTTGTTTTCCAGCTCCCAGCCAATGGAAAAACCTGATATCGTACCAGACTTTGAGCACCTTAGGCTGGGTTGAAAAAGTGACTTTCCCCCCTTTAACCCAAAAATTTCAAAACGCCACCCCTGGAGATCAGAAATGGGTCTGAGACACTCCTGCTATGTCATCTGAGGTATACTATGGGGTCCTTGGGTCCAGAACTAGAAATGTGATGTCACTCTGAGCTCTAGGGCCTATAATGGAAAAAATTAGTTTGACAAGAAACACCTGGATATGTCAGAAATAGGAGTCAGATATGTACCTGGAGGCTGGAAATGAGCCCTAGCCACTCTTGCTATATCACCAGAGATATATTATGGGGTCCTGGTGGCCACAGGGACTTGCAAACAGTCATTAGGGTTGATACTGAAAATTAGCAAAACTCGCTAACAGTGGGCACTGCTAGCGAGTTTTGCCAATTTATCAAATAGCTCATGCTGGATATCAGAGACACCGTTTGAGTGAACAAAACATAAATACACTCGTTAGAAAGGTCAGATCTGATGCTTTCATGTGATCTATATAACTTTGGTATTATCTGAAGTTTTTTTCCAGCTTCCAGCCAAGGGATACACCTGAAATCGTACCCAACTTTGAGTGCCTTGGGCGGGGTGGAAGAAGTGTCTAAGCCCCCTTAAACTTAAAAACGTCAACAAATTACCCCTGGAGGTCAGAAATGGGTCTGAGAAACTCCTGCTATGTCATCTGAGATATACTATGGGGTTCTTGGGTCCAGAACTAGAAATGTAATGTGACTCTGAGCTCTAGGGCCTATAATGGAAAAAATGAGTTTGACACCAAACACCTGGAAATGCCAGAAATAGGAGTCAGACATGTACCTGGAGGCTGGAAATGAGCCCTAGCCACTCTTGCTGTATCACCTGAGATATAATATGGAGTCGTGGTGGCCTCAGTGACCTGCAAATAGTGAAACTAATAGAAGCGACGGTAAGGGCCTGAAGATCGTGGCACAGAAAACCACCAAATTTCATTAAATCAGAATGTCCTTGTCTTGATCTGTCCACTCAAACCCCAAGAGGATCCACCGTCCAAAGATCCCGAAACTGACCAAGATTACTTCTATGATTCGAGGGAGTGGACTTGACTTCATGCAAATATCACAGGGTCAAAAAGTTCTTGATTCCCAAATTATTCTTTATTATTCAAGTGTCCATCAAACAATGACGACAGTTCACAGAATCATTTCCAATACTCCAAGTAAATCCAAGATGATCAAAATAACATCAAACAGCCGACGCGTTTCGTCCAATGAAGGACATCATCAGGGCTGTTGAAAAACAAACCAGATATAAGAAAATATTCATAACATAAATATAATCACATTTTCAGATATTTCCTACTAGTCTCAGTATTTCGACACCTGCTTATTTCACAATCTAGTATCTCGACCTATTGTTTTAATTCTACCCCCACCAGTGTTGGGTTTACATCAAACCAAATTATACGAATATATTTATAAAGCTCACAGAATTTACAAATTTTGTTGGAAAGACCTGCATAAGCTACATCGATCACAGATACAGTAATTTCCTCTCTATACATCACAAATCCCCATTTTTGCCTACCTTGCAAAAGGCTTTTCTAAACACTTCCCTCTTTCCAGTTTACGTCAAAATAAATGCACCACAGTATTGCCTAAAAAACATCACATAGATATATAAGATTCATGGTCCATATATTCCTATTAGCAATCAGTCTATTATCTTTAGAAAAACTTAGGTTAAACTGGTAACCCATAAGTTACAGCCCTCCATGTTTTTAGATCCCATCATCATTGACCTGCAATCTCCATCTTAATTCTACTCCTGACCCTCATTTAAGTTATCTAAACATTCCTAACTCCCTATGCCTGTTACCCTTATCGGCATTTCCACCAGTTCTTGCTGCAAATTCTTACCTATGTTTCAGGTCTTTTCAGGTGCAGGACCTCAACCTCCCTTTCCAATGTATCCTATTCTGTGTCATGAAAAAAACACAATATTTAATCCAACCAGAAATAACAGATTGATGCTATTACCCAACCTCTATCAAGTTGTCTCTTAGCAATTCCACAAAATTCTTCTTACCACTGTAACTGTCAGCCAATCTTCACAAAACAAATCTCAAGAAAGCTCAAAATATTCTCTTTAAAGTCTGTATCTGTGAACAGAAGTACACATAAAAAAATATATATTGAAGACAAAACTCTGCATAAAGGAGAAGCTTGACCTCCTAGTGCTACTACTACCATGCTGCAACCATCACCTCACCTGTTCTCAGTCAAAATTCCTTCATTCAAGTTCTGTTAAAAGAAGAAATATAAACAAGAAATCCATGTCACTGACTATTATCTCTACTATTTTTAAAAGCAACTAGTGCATAGAAAGAATATGTCTCTCTCCTCCCCTCTTTACCTGAATCCATTCAATCAGTTCGTCTACAGGAAGTCCTGATCCATGGCGACGGGCATCTCATCTGGTAACCGTACACTTTACCTCTTCGGGTTGCCGTTATTTAAACCGACCCTAAGCCAATCACCATTGCTCCAATTTCCCGCTAAAAAATCTTAACCAGCCTCCTCTCAGGTCCGCGCTATACTATTTCCGCCTGCATAGCCATCAACCAATCCCCATTCATCTACGCTCACGCAGATATGTTCCCACTTAGGTCCGCACTGTATTCCTTCCGCTGAGCCCACAATCCTATCTCCCGCTGAGTCCGGCGATTTCCGCTTCCTTACATGCACCAATCATATGTAAAGACAGCGCCCTTCCTATTCTGACATAGATTCCTCGTTTAAAGGTAAAGTTTGTGACCTTATTCCTATTGTGTCCGGTCAACATTATTTCCGGTTAATTATCAACCAATAGGATTCCAGTACATCGAATATTAGCGAAAAATAGCTCAATCTTTCCTTTTTGCCGTTTCTGTCCACCAATCAGGTAAAAAGACAGGAACTTTCATATCATCTCGCGTCACCCGTGCCAAGTGTTCTTACAAACCTATTAAACAAGTTGTGTTGTTGGAATTAAAAGTCCTGTACCACAACCAGCACAATGTATCCATTAATGCACACCTAAAATTATAAGCATTATATTTTGTTCCTCTGCACTCTAAATATTCAAGGCTCATGTTCACCAGTTGTAAATCACATATTATAATCGCTTATATTCAATTACTGTTATTACATTGATAACCATCTTATTATTAGTGCAGGTTTAAAACACAAGAAATTTGACCATAAATCAGCACACAAATTTTTCTGAAACCTTTCATTAATAACCACCTTATTATTAGTGCTGGCTTGCGATACAAGGCATTTAACCATTAACCAACACACAGATTTTCCTGTAATCTTGTATTATTCTCACAATAATCGTCTCACCTCAGAGTCCTCAGCACTGAATATTTCTATCCATTGCTATCAATTACATGTCAAGCTAATTTTCCTTTGCTTCTCCTCTATGTTAAACTTCATATTACATCCTTGAAAGACTTCTACATTTGAGACTACGCCTTTTATTATCCAACAGGGATAATTCAAAGAAAGTAATGCAGCTCATGTTCTGTATTGAGTCCACATCTCACAGCCCTACAGCGACTGATCCAACGCGACTCCTGCTGTCGCAATTGTAAAACCCAATCACCTCCTCGTTTCGAGATCTCCACTTTCTGTAATCCATGAAATCTGATCTTATTCCTAAATTGATGATGTGTTCTAATGTGTGTATAGATGGGTGACCTTTCATCACAATTCTGAATGGATCTGACATGCTCCTGTATCCTAAATTTGAGTTTTCTCTTCGTGCTCCCTATGTATACTTGATTACATTCACATAGAATGGCATAGACCACCCCCTCACTGTTACAATTAATGAATTATTTGATTGTATATACCTGCTCCGTGTTGAAGCTAAATTTCTTGGTCCTATTCATACCTATGTCACAAACATTACATGAACCACACGTAAAGAAACCCGCAGGAGTCTGGTTCAACCAATCTGCATGTTTCTTCTTAATAGGCTCCAAATAGTTACTACTGATCATCTGTTTGACCGTGGGACTCCTCCTAAAAATTACTTCAGGGCGTTCTCCCAACGAAGATACTAATTGTGGAACACCCCTCAAAAGATTCCAATTTTTATTTAGAGCCTTATACACATCTTTTCTGTTATCACAGTATTTGGTAACAAAGGCTACACGACACATCGGAATTTTCCTATCCATTTTCTGCATCAGCGTTGATTTCCTTTCAACTCCCAATATTCTCTTTCTTGCTTTTCTGAGATCTCCCTGTTCATACCCTCTCTGAATTAGCCTGTTCTGCAAATGGTCTAATTCTTCCAAAAAGTCTGTCTCCTTACTACAATTTCTCCTAATTCTCACCATCTCTACATACGGAATCCCTCGAATGACTGCTTTGGAATGGTGACTGTCTGCTCTAAGGATTGAGTTTGTGGCAGTTGGTTTTCTATATAGCCTACTAATGATCTTATCATTTTCCACTCTTAGTTCAACATCCAAAAACACTATATGTGTTTGGCTCTGTTCCAACGTCAATTAAAGAATAAAAACAAAAAGAATTAAAACAATAGGTCAAGATACTAGATTGTGAAATAGGCAGCTGTTGAAATGCTGAGACTAGTAGGAAATATCTGAAAATGTGATTATATTTATGTTATTAATATTTTCTTATATCTGGTTTGTTTTTCAACAGCCCTGATGATGTCCTTCATTGGACGAAACGCGTTGGCTGTTTGATGTTATTTTGATCATCTTGGATTTACGTGGAGTATTGGAAATGATTCTGTGAACTGTCGTCATTGTGTGATGGACACTTGAATAATAAAGAATAATTTGGGAATCAAGAACTTTTTGACCCTGTGATATTTGCATGAAGTCAAGTCCACTCCCTCGAAATCATAGAAGTGACCTGCAAATAGTCATTAGGGTTGATACTGAAAATTAGCAAAACTCACTAATAGTGGGCACAAGATATAAATACACTTTCTAGAAAGGTCAGATCTAATGTTTTTATGTGATCTATATACCTTTGGTATTATCTGAAGGGTTTTTTTCCAGCTTCCAGCCAAGGGAAAAACCTGAAATCGTACCCAACTTTAAGCACCTTGGGCTGGGTGGAAGAAGTGACTTTGCCCCCTTAAACCCAAAAACTTAAGTCATCCCTGGAGATCAGAAATGGGTCTGAGACACTCCTGCGATGTGATCTGACGTATACTATGGGGTCCTTGGGTCCAGAACTAGAAATGTGATGTGACTACGAGCTCCATGGCCTAGAATTGAAAAAACTTAGTTTGACAACAAACACCTCGAAATGTCACAAATAGGAGTCAGACACATACTAGGAGGCTAGAAATACCCTCTAGCAGTTGTGCCATGTATTTACTGATAATCAAACATAGCAGTAAAGAAATGTCTATAAATAAAGTAAGTGAATTACATTTATAGAGCACCTAGCTACCTCCAACAAAGGTGTTGCAGCACTATTTTTTTAAACTTCATATGGCACTTGTGGTGTCACTTGTGAAATATTGCACTTCATGATTGTCTAAAAAATAACACTGTTATGTGTACTGTGATGTAGTTTTTGACTAGCTTTGCATACTTTTAAAATAGCTCCCAGTGGATATTTTGACACATATTTCCAGAACATATAACCTAAATACACTTGCTACAAAGTTTAGATCTGATACTAAGAAGGAACTTATGTACCTTTTGGACTATATAAAATTTCATTATTTTCTCAAATAATGTTCAGCAGATCTTCATTCCTTGATAATTAGTCAAGAAACTGCCTATCCTGCATGCAAAAGTTATAAAGGGTCCTCAGTCGTGGCATACTTCATCATCGGACCACTCACCCAGAAACATTAATCTTCTGGGTAGGCTTAGCCAGACACCTGGGATCTCTGGATGTTGTAGGGAATGAACAATTACAATTATCTAGGGTGTAATCAAAATGTATTGATGTAATGATGGTCCCCCTGATAATATTAAAAACCCCTTCAATGCATTAGATCATATTTTTAACCTTTTTTTGATCATGTATCTAACCAATTTAATTCTTCTCCTTCTCCAATAAATGATTTTCTTGACACCGCATAATCAAACATCAGCTCTTCTTCAACATCAATATCTCTTAATGCAGTTAAAATAATGACATTTAGCATTTTGCCAAATACTAGTAATGTTACGCGATTAGGCTTAATGTTGCACACTTTCCTTGAATGATGTATCAACCGTCCGATTGTTTCCTTTTTTGGGTGACACACACAGGGCACTGTTTTTGCATCAACACACATTTTCCTGCCAGAGTGTTCCTGAAAGAAGAATAAGTATCCCATCTCTTCTTCTTGCGACTCTTGCATCATTTGATTCCCTTGCTCTGTTGTGATTACCATCCCGTGTTAGTCGCAAATGAGATCTCCTTTTTTGAAGTCTTGTGTAGATTACTTTCGTCCCCTTTGTGGCATCAGTTGTGATATGGAGCCCTCTCCATAGCTGATATTCCACCAACGATGCTATTTGTTGATTGCTGACTTTCCCTTTAGTGACTGCTCTAAGAATCCAGCCCTCAATGATGTCTTTTACTCTTGGCAGGTTCTTGTTCCACTCCATATTCTTGTATAAAGTGCTTATTTGATTCTCTGTTGGCTGTCGTCTTCTAAAGTGATCTGCAGAAAAAGAAAAAAAACAGTACTTCAGTGTCATTTAACATTACATATTTTTACATCAAATATACACCCTGTTTATGAACTTCCATTAAAAGTGAAGGACACTTACTCTGCACTTCTTCCTTGCGCAATGTTTGTTGCATGATTCTCCAACTGCGATAGCAGTACCGTGTATGCTTCCCAGCCAGTGCAACGCAGACCTTCTTTTTCGATGGTTGCCCATTTAGAGACACAGGAAATTCTTTCAGTATTCTTTTAAGAGCTGATGCATTATCAATTTTAGGACAACTGTACGCTAGAGCAGCAATTCTTGATTTTTGTTTTGAGTGACAATTTTCCCTGTAAAATACAAAATATCCATTTAAGATACCCTTAAAGAAAAAATACAAACTTTTGTGAACGCCCTTGCAAAAATGGATTATAATTTAGTACTATAAATATAAACATACTGTTCTTCTGTTTCCACAACTTTGGCTTGGGTGATGCTGGTAAATCTGTCTTCTCTGGAACTAAAATAAAATAGACAGAAATGTGTCAGGGTATTCTGTGAAATATCTTGTCAAATGTAAATTATATCTTTGAACAAGTTACATGCTTACTCAAGATTGGAATGGGTCAGTTTTTCCAGTAACTTGGATGCTAAGCAAGCATTTTGCATTTCACAGCTTCTGTTTGTATTGCCACTAGATTGTGTTATATACTCCAGGACAATTAGTTTCTCTTGGCCACATAAATGTTTCACAGCAGCATCTTTAAAGATTTGTACAACTTCTTTTCTCTTCAGAGTTGGTAATCTGTATCTGTATTCATTTAAGGCCTAGGGCAATGTGATTCCTGCAAAACCCTACGCACCCAGTTTTGCAGCCGGGCATTACATCAGGGAATATCATGGACTTGTTTCGATAACAGGAAAGCATCAAAGGGACTGCGGAGTAGCAGTGTCAAGAGAAGGCTATGGATGTGGATACACGCTGTTCGCATTCGACCTGACACCGGACATGGAAGATGGCGATCACTACAACCTGGTCAAAAATGGGAATCTAAAAGCTGAAATACGATTCGCAGCTCCACTGGTAGCTAATGTGAACATGGTCGTATTCTCTGTATTCGACAGCATCATTCAGATCAACCACGCAAGGCAGATTTTGTTTGACTATCTTTAAAAACATTTGTGAAATGGATACGGGGCAGATACGTGACTTCTTAAGCAGACATAAATACGCTAGGAAATACTTTTTGGGTGTTTTCCCTAGCGATGGGTTACCAACCGAAATAGGGGCAGAAAGACCATGCACCCTAGTCTTTAACACAGACCGGCATGACCAGGCTGGGACACATTGGGCAGCCATGTGTATAGATGTTGACAAGGTTACCGTGTTTGACAGTACCGCAGAGTTCCCTGAGCACAGACTCTATACACCACCTATATTCAAGTTTGTGAAAAAAGCTGCAGCTATGGTGGAGTATAACAAGCTAAGGGTGCAGGATTCCATGGCCATCACATGCGGTGAACACTGTATTTATTTTATCTGTAAAATGTCACAGGGTGTTTCGTTCAGAAATTTCTTAAATCTATATTCGAGAGATCTTGTTAACAATGATTTTATAGTTGCGAAATATGTAAAAGAAAACACCCGGGTGTCGGTCAGACCTGTGAAAACAGAATATGTACCTTGTTAAAACTGTAAGGGTTTATAACAGATGTGTGCTTAATGTTGAACTTGTAAAATAAAGACATTATATTTTTAAAAAACATGCATTCAGACTCTGTATTTCAATATACATGCACCATAAAATGTTTTTTTTTAAAAAGACGACTGAGACGGTTTGAAAAGTTATAACAGGTGTTTATTACAAACAGGTAGGTAGGTTGGTCAATAGTTGACAAAACTTTATTGAAGAAACCTAGGAATACAAATCACACCCACAATTATTCAAAAATCCATGTGCGGGGTTGTTGGGGCAATGTCTTTTTTTTTTCGAGATGTCGCCGGCTGTGCAGGGGTAGACCATTTAGGGGATAGCCTTCGAACTTCAGAACCTGTAGGCGATGGTAGTAGGGGGTCCTTCAAATTATCTAGCAGGCGTCTGTGTTAATTATTACCAACAAGCGTGGAGGGTATATTGAGTTCAGCAGCGGCCCTCAGAAACTGCTCCCAGCCTCTCGGGGCAATTTGAGGCGTTAGGATTTTGAGGTGTGTGAGACCTTTGACTAGATCGTACATATGCGACCCTGCAACCGGTTGGCCTTTGTAGAGAAACTCGCCTTGTTCATTCCAAGAGGTTAGGTCTTTAGAAGCGGCTAGTTTACTCATTATCATCTGCGCAGCCCCTCTGTGCCTTATATTTTTTAAGAGGTCTCCAACAAAGGTATCTGAGGCTGTCGCAAGATCGGGAGGCGGTTGTCGGGGCTGAGGGTTGGGGGCCTGAGCTGCGGGTTGTTCAGAGTCTGGGGTATATAGAGTCAGCTTGTTTTTCTCGGTATTCCATTGGCCGTAGTAATTTAAGAAATTTTTGAGAGTGCTGGTGTATAGGTTAGCCTTGTCGTAGGGGTTTAGATCAGTCCTGCTCAAAATGTCTTTAATTTCAGTATCCAGACATAGAGTCTCATTTCTACGGATATCCCAGACGTTGTCCGAGGAGGACCCCAGCTGCTCCATTTGCTGCCTAGGAAGGAACCAGATAAATTTTTGTGGCATGATCCATCACTGACCCGAGAGGAGGCTTGTAATTACAGGTATAGCTATCCCCAGCAAGTTCCCTATAAAGCCCCCAAACTGTTTCACCAGTTTCTTCTTGGTGACGAGTGTGGCCCTTTTATTACTGAGCTTCTTGATAAGCCTCTTCTTCTTCTTCTCCAGAACCTGTAACTGACGCTTTGATATAGGGACGTTGTCTTTTAGGGTGTTTAGGGCCATTTCTGAAATGGCAGCCACTAAATCGTCAGAAGCTGTTCCCAGGATGGCCTTTCAGTGTTGGGGGCTGGCTGTAACAGGCATTTTCAGGAGGGCTAAATTACGGGGTAGGTGTGCAGACATGGTCACCACTGAGCGTTATAAGGGTGGGGCTGTAAATGGCTCTAAAATACATCCGCGCTGCTTTTTATAGGTCCTGGTCTTGGGCTTAGGGGTGTAAACTACAGGTAGCTCTGGGGGAAAAATATCAGCCCGTAGTCTATAGTCTTCTAGAGTCAAATTTTTAAGTCTACCAACAGGTACCCATGGGGTTTTGCTGTAGCGTTGTTAAAGGCCTCCATGAAGAAGTGTGTGTTTCCGGGGTACATCTGTTTAGCTATGACGGGTATTTGTTGTTTGTCACGAGGGTTTTTAAATAAAAAAAGTTATGAAGCATTGAGAGCTATTGACCTACTGTTCTTGCCTTTGTAAAACAAGTTCTGCACAATGTGGCAGATGCTTAGAATACGATGATGTGAATACTGAGTAAAAGCTCTCTCTAACTCGGGATGATCACCACCTTCATGCATCAGATCATCACCAATTATCATATTTTCAAGGGTTGGGGGGTAGTAGCTCATCATCGTTGAGTTTATCCGGTATATCCTCTATAAATTTGATATGGGGGACCCGGCGGCCCAAGTCTGTATAAAGAGGCTGCCAGCATGAATAAAGCCACACAATGTTGTTAGGGGTTTGTGATAAAGCAGAGGCGGTATTTTCCAAGAGCTTTTTTATAAACACACAGTTTGAGGGTCCTGCTAGCACGCAGGAGAGCGGATGCTGTAACCTAGTGTCCATGCTGTGGCGGCTGTCTCTCTAATGGGTCTAATAACCATAAGGCAGTGTTTTATAGTCGGTGATCAGGACACTTTTATCAAAAACAACTGGCAATGTTTTATGTAGAGGCTGGGATGTGATTTCCCACTTCTTTTTGGATCTGACTATGTAGGGCTGGTTCACGACTATGGTTTTAGCAATCTCAGAATCGTCTGCTGTAGCGTATTCATGCACCAGAATCTTCAAACTGTCAAAATTGATTTTTAGGGTGTTGCTGACATTTAATGTTATCCCTTTGACCTTCATACACACCTTGTTCTCGTTGGTACGGTGACTGTATGTTTTAGGCCCGGAGGCTGTATATTCAATTATATACTCATCCTTATCTAGCTCACTGGTTAGGTCACCCAGATAATCTCCTAGAGGAGGGTCTTCATCCCCCGGCTTGCTCAGAAAAATCACAGAATCTGTATCGTGAGCATGGGCTGTCGTGAAGCAGGCTATGAAAATGTTTATGTTGTTACTCGATGTGGGGTACTCTTGGGCGTATTTCCAACACAAATCCGCGGTATCGTCATCGATAAACTCGCAGCTGGACACCTCGTAGCATGGGGCAAACAGGTACTTGAACAGTTCATCAGGATATGATATTAAGGTAGTATTTGAAAGGTTTGTGTGCTGTGCAAATTTTCCCCATAAGGAGTTGAGACAGAGTTTGGCTAACTGGCGGCGTGCAGGATTGACCTCTATCAGATGGGGGCGTAAACGGATACCCTCGTGAGCGTAGTAGTCGTCGATGTATTTCTGTTTTGCATCCTGACTAGTACACCATTCAGTATACCCTGAGGCCTCCTGTTTGTCTCTGAGAAACAAATTAATGTAGGGGGCAAAGAGTTGTGTTGTAGTGCTCTTAAAATGCCACACTTCGTGTACTCTACCTAGCCTGTACCCTTTCTCTAAGGCAGCTTGTACCTCGATGCTATACCAGGTCCCTGTGAGCATCCTTTGTTCATCGGTGTGTCTGCAGCCGTCAACCTCTTTAAGCATCGCACATGTTCGGCAGAGGGGGAACATCAGCTTGCCATCGACTCGACATGGTAACACAGGGAAGTAAAGCTGCTTAGGAAGATAGATTTCACATTTGATAAGCCCAAAGTATTCGGATAGGGGATTAACATCTCTATAGATGATGGTGGTATGACCCAGTGGGTACAGCTTCATCTGGTTCACAAAAGGGTACAGGCTGGTGAAATCATAGTAGTGTATTTTCTCACCCTTACCAGCGGCCTTGTATGGCATTTGTACGCCCCCCAAATAAGGCATCGCGGGGCTCCAGAGGTTTGGGTAAATCACGAGTCTGAAGAAAAGAGCAGAGACCTGTGTCGGTTTTTAACATGTCTAACCACTCATGCTCCCATAGAACTCTCATAGTAAACCCCTGCTTTTCAACATACAGGGCCTTTGTCAGAGTACGTCTGTATAAGTGTTCAAAGGTGGCCCCCAACTTTTTGTTATACTCTTGGGGCTTGTAACACTTGGGGCAGCCGTGGTAAAAACAACCGTTGAATTCAAAGGCCGTCAGCACACCCTTAATTACAGAGAACCCGTCCAGGTAGTAGGGACCAAGACGGTATTCACCAACCTGTAAGGCATGTTGAATCTGGATGTCTTCCTTCTCAGAGACGTGTATGAGCCATTGGATAGATGGGGTTGAATAACGTTTCTGTTTACCGTTATAGAGGTCTGGCGGTACTAGAGCGATAGTTTCTGGCCTCAAAAACATGTGCTTGTAGATGGACATACACATGGAGACCAGAGTGACGCTTTGAAAAGGGTCTATGTATTCGACCGCTTTTAGCATTTCAGGGGTTTTGGATGTCAAGGCCTTGACTTTCTTAGTCAGTGTCTTAGGTTTCAAGACCGTGACTTCTTTAGTCATAGACACCACAACATCTCTGAAGAGGTTACAAGCTTGCCGCAGGATCATTACATCCGTCTGACAATAAGCTTTCAACTCTGTTTGAAAGTGAAACTCCTTTTCACGGTTTTCAGAGTACCATTGTAGAAAGCTCACTTTCTCATCAGGCATCATGTATTCAATCCCGTAGCTTTCAGGAGGAGGCATGGCCCCCACATAATTCTGGTTAGCCCAGGTGTTAAACAAGTGTGGAAAATAACCTTTACACCCTGGGAACCCAAAGGCCTTTGGCAGCTTGCTCAATTTCATGGGTAGGAAATTCAGGGTGTCTATGAAACGTATTTTTAAATGGCACACCGTCATCAGCATCAGTTTAGACCCCTGGGTTATGAGTTCCACCTGTATCTTTTCACGAATCATGTTTCGCAGAATAAAGAAGGAGTCGTAGGCTTTTGAGTTGTGGGCGAGCATGGTATACCCTTGGAATTTGGATTGAATGAAAGTGCTTAGGAAATCACCAACACACGTTCGTCCTTCAAACTCCCAGCTGGCGTCGGAAGTTAGATGGTGTGCGTAAATATAGTTAGGCTGGTGTACCCCCGTCTCTTGTGTGCACTCTATATCAAACACTATATAGTCTTCGGTCTTGGTCTGCGGTGGACCTTTAACCATATAACACTGGTGGTTGGGGCCGTCAGTGTAAGACACATGGCAGCGGGGGCAAATCATACCTTTACACTTGTGATCCGTTGCCACATACCGCCCACACTCGCTGCAGTCCTTTTTAGGGATGCAGTTGAAAGATTTTACGTGTATGTTCAAGCAGGCTTGCGAGCGACAAAACAACCTACATGTGCAGCACCTCACCTTCACGGTGGCGTCTTCTATGCACCCGTCCCTCTGACACATCTTACAATGCATTTCACACTGGTGGTATGTTTTATTGTTGTATATATGGTCGCAGTGGGCGCACACATACTTGACCCCAGAAAACCTTTAAGGTTCAAGATGCCGTAAAAATGATTTTCGATGTGGAGGACATATACGGTCTTGTTTTTCACAGGTTCCCCGGTTGTAAAGTACTGCCAGGAACCGCTGTGATAAAGAACTTTCACCGTCACGGCGAAGTAGTTCTCAAAAAGACCTATATCGCCAAAGCCGACCATACAGTCAGGAGGTATTTCAAGAACCTCATGGGCTTCAGCAGCTCTAGACATGATGACAACGTCAGGGGTCTTGCGATCCATCAGCAGACCCACGATGCTGGCTGCCAGACATGTATTGGCAGCGGGGTTGTTAAAGTTGAGCAGCCACCGCTGTTTCTTACCAATTATTTGACTGTATAGTATGCTCTTTAAAGGTCTTGAAACACCCCCCTCATGCCCCCGTACAATGAGAGCTATGACTCTAAAAGTGCCATAGGCGACTAGTTCAGCCTTACTCTGTAAAAGCCTTGTGAGGTTTTCTAAAAATTACACAGTGTCAAAAACATCTCGGGTCTTCCGCCTGGTGAACAACGGAGTGTCAAAACCCTGCCCCTGGAAGCGGAGTTGGAAAAAGTCATTAGGACCCACATCGTGTAACAACCTTTCTATGAGCTCCTGCACAGCCTGATGTATAGCTAGAACACCATGAGTGGTTGATGTTATTTGGTGCAGGTTAACAAATCTAAACTCCTCATAGTGTTCTACGGCCCTAAACCTCTCTACATTGCGAGTGTAACTTCTAACACTCTCTAAAAACAAGGACTCTGGGCCCTCATCAGTAGGAGTGTGAGTTGCGGAGGTGTTCTCTGCTGTGTCATTTTGGGGGGTCATGGTGGGACATGTCTCAGGTGTCCTTGTAAACCTGCGGGCAACGCATATTCTCGCCTTCTTCAGCTTATGTATTAAAAGCCGGCGTTGCTTTGTACTATTAAACCACTTTTTTTCTTTACGGACCCATGCTTTTCTAGATACCAAGCCCCAGCCTATCTGAACAGGTAGGTCGGTGTCGCTGTACGTCTTGTTCATGGAGGCCGTCATCACAGATACGCCCATAGGACCTTCTGAATGTTGCTGTGTTTGGAGTTTTAAAGCACGCCCCCCCTACCCCCTTCAAATGGCCGACCCTTGGTATGTTAGGCCCTGCACCTATGTATTGTCGGTGGTGAAGTGCTGGTTTATATGTTTCAGGCGTTGGTCTTGAAGCTATGGTACCTTGTTTGAAGGGGTCTAGGGAAATAGTGTTGTCTTGTTTGAGGGGCTGTGGGGCAGCAGATGGCCTCTGCTTGAGCAGTTGTAAGAAGCGTACAGACTTTGTCACTAACCTCTGGACCTTACGGGTATATTTTGGGGTCCTCTTATGAGCACCAGTGGCTGTGGGGGTCTTTAGGGGTTGGTGCTGCCATAGTCACGCCTGTATACCATGTATGTCGGCCACAGCTGCCTGACACGCCTGTATTATCACTTTTTTACACAAACCATCCCTTTCCACGACCTTCTGTTGGGCCTCTCTCTTGAAGCTGATATTGGAAAGCCCCAGCTCAATTTTTATGTTTGCGACGTTCGCCTGATGTTTTAATTTTCGAACAGCCATCTGCATCTCTTTTACATGAGTCCCCAATACATCTAGGGTGTTTACAGACCCATCGTGTTCCTGCTTAGGGGGACCCACCTTGCGCGGCCTTATAAATGGATGCAACTCCTCAGGACCCTCTATACTGCTAACTGCCATAGCCCCATTCTGTAACGCCTGCTCAGGACCCTCTATACTGCTAACTGCCTTAGCCCCATTCTGTAACGCCTGCTCTGGACCCTCTATACTGCTAACAGTCTTGGCCCCATTCTGTAGCGCCTCATCAGCAACCTTTATACTACTAACAGCCTTAGCCCCATTCTTTAAAGCCTGTTCCTGG